>NW_027062925.1:0-65857 GCF_032884065.1 Artemia franciscana
AAATTAAAGATACTCCAAATATTTTAGCCCCACGTCCGGGAGCCTTTCTCAGCGGGAAAAAAAAAGAGGAGAAAACTACACATCAACAATTTAAGACTTTTTTTCAAGACATTATAAAAATGCCACGACAACTAAACCAACACAAAAAAATATAAACAATAAAATAAATAAGAAACAACTCACATTATAAAACAAACACTCCCGCGCTGACACTGACTTTATACACCGATTGCGGCAGAGGAAAGTGTCAATATAAACAATTACTTAAGTTTTTCTAAAGTTACAGTCAGTAATTAAAAGTAGCAAAAGTAGCAAAAATTAAGATTCTTTTCAAATTATCCGAAGAAGCTTAAGACAAAGAAGCAATAGCGAAGTTGCTGCCGTGAAAACAAGTCGTACGTTTTAAGAGTATTTTAGCAATAGCTGAAAAATACTGGACAATACAGCTGGATATAGTTTGTCATGTGAATTTGATGAAAATAAAAAGTTTCAGCTAAGATGTAACGTTAGCATATAGAAAAAAAGGTTATTGGCGATTTTCATTGCTCAGGGTAATCAAAGAGACAGATCAGGTGGATCCGTGTCTTGCTTTAGTTCAAACATTTCGTAAAATACCTAATATAAGCGGAATAATCACACACAAAAAGTGTGAAAGCTAGAAGTATCAATGATGAATATTCTTGAAAAACTGGGTTTACTTTCCAAGTCAAGCTAATTAGAGCTTTAAACTTAAACCTTTCATCTTGAAACTGAAGCTGTATTAGAAAAGAGTAGCATTGCTTTACAAAGAGCCAAAGGCCTCATTTATGTTTTTTCCACACGAGATCGTACGGAAACCGCGGTCGTTAAAAACTTAGGAGGGTCTCCATCTGATAGTAAGTTGAAATTTCTATTTCTTCTATTCAGGACTAAAAGGTATTGGAGGGCAACCAGTCCCCTACCATGCCTTTTAATGTTTGCTTGTTATGGTCCTGTCCTATGTGACGTTTGCTTGTTAGGGATTTTAACTGGAGTACTACATGTGTCACTGTAACCAAGCCAATAGAACAAGTAAGGGAATATGAATATAAGTCTATATCGAGGAAAACATAAAAACAGGCCCGTCACTTCAAAATATGTCGAGTTTTTGCGACAGACCGTAAAAATCTTAGGCGGTCTGTTTTTATATTCGTTTTTGCTGCGTTTTTACGAGCCTGAAAAACCATTTGGAATGAGGGGGTGGGTCAAACACCTTAACCTACCCCTTGATACGGCCTGGATTAATACGTTAGAAAAACTCCTTCGGGTTATCCGAAGGATCAAAGTAATAGAAAGGAAACTGTTCAAAGACAGAATGTCAAACATCTTATTGATGTTATTGGAGCCTTTATTTTACTTTTTAGAGAGTTATTTCTATAACTATCTAAAATAACTAATATAATTAGTTCAGTTATTTAAGCTAGTTATTTTATAGTTATTCACTTTTTAGTTAATTACTACTTAGTCAAATAGTTAATATTTCAATCCAGACTTACTTCGAAACTACTGCTAAGTCCAGATGTCGGTGTTCTTTCCACAGTTCATTATTTTCATCAAGAATGACATGTTTTTCCACGCCCGAATCAAGTACCTAAAAGTAAGAACGAATAGATCAAATCTACAACCAACAGTAAAAAAAAAAAAAAATCACATTCATTGGTGAAAATTATTAGTATATGATAATCACGTAGTAAATTCAGAATATAAGTTATCATCTTTATTCATGTTTAATGAACTGAAGGTCGTTTTGGCACGATAAAGGAATTAAAACTTCTACAAAATTTCCATTGCGAGATCTTTTCATTTTTCCTGACAATATCTAAGAGATCCACTTTAAAGAAGAGTCTATTGGATAATTAAAACAGCGAAGATGGGTGCACGACTAACCTACTTAAACAAATAATCCCTACAATAGCTGAAGTCCTAACGCATATCATTAATCTCAGTTTCAAGGAGGGGACATTTCCTCAGAGCCTCAAAACTCCACGAATCATCTCTCTTCACGATATCTATTCTTTAGTATTTTCAAAATTACTGGGAAGATGCATTTACAACAGACTTGTAAAGTTCTAGATGAGCACCGGATTCTTCACTTCTTCGCAATTCGACTTTCGTAAAGATCACTCTACCGAACACACCATCTTGGTCATTTCTCAATTTATTCACGACGCACTGGATAATGGAGAAACAGCGGCGAAAAATTGTAGGTTCCACCCCCCCCCCTACTTCCCCTTCACTGAATAAGGTCGAGATTTAATATAAGAGCTCTGAGATATGATATCCTTCCGAACATTAAATTTTATTAAGATCTAGTCACTCCTTCGTAACTCCTTCGGGTTTTTCCCACCAAGTTTCATCCCGATCCCTCCACTCTAAGCATTTTCCAAGATTTTAGGTTCCCCCCAATGTCAACGGATCAAGTCGGGATTTAAAAGAAGAGCTCTGAGATATGATGTCCTTCCGAACATTAAATTTTATTAAGATCTAGTCACTCCTTCGTAATATAAAAATATCTCATTTTTCTAATTTTTCAGAATTAACCCTCCCCCCATACTCCCCCAAAGAGAGCACATCCGTCCCGGCTATGTCAATCACGTATCTAGGACTTGTTCTTATTTTTCCCACCAAGTTTCATCCCGATCCCTCCACTCTAAGCGTTTTTCAAGATTTTAGGTTCCCTCCAATGTCACCGGATCAAGTCGGGATTTAAAATAAGAGCTCTGAGACACGATTTCCTTCCAAACTCCAAATTTCATTAAGATCCGATCACTCCTTCGTAAGTTAAAAATACCTCATTTTTCTAATTTGTTCAGAATTAACCCCCCCCCCCCCTCCAACTCCCACAAAGAGAGCGGATCCGTTCCGGTTATGTCAATCACGTATCTACGACTTGTGCTTATTTTCCCCACCAAGTTTCATCCCGATCCCTCCACTCTGAGCATTTTCCAAGATTTTACTTCCCCACCCCCTCAATTCCCCCAATGTCATCGGATCCGGTCGGGACTTAAAATAAGAGCTCTGAGACACGATATTCTTCCAAACTTCAAATTTCATTTAAGATCCGATCACTCCTTCGTAGGTTAAAAATACCTATTTTTTTCTAATTTTTCAGAATACCCCCCCCCCCCCAACTCCCCAAAAGGGAACATATCCATTCCAGTTATGTCAATAACGTATCTAGGACTTCTGGTTGTTTTTTCCTCCAAGTTTCATCCCGATCCCTCCACTCTAAGCGTTTTCCAAGATTTTAGGTTCCCCCTCCAACTCCACCCAGAGTCGGGATTCAAAATAAAAGCTCTGAGACACGATACCCTTCTAAACTCCAAATTTCATCACGATTTCATATCCCGTTCGTAAGTTAAAAATACTTCATTTTTCTATTTTTTCCGAATTAACCGGCCCCCACTCCCCCCACCTATATGGTCAAATCGGGAGAACAACTATTTCTAATTTAATCTGGTCCGGTCCCTGATATACCTGCCAAGTTTCATCGTCCTAGCTGGCCTGGAAGTTCCTGAAGTAGCAAAACCGGGACTGTTGGTCTGTTTGTCCGACAGCAAATTCTGTTGGACAGACAGACCAACAGAATTTGCGATCGCTACATGTCACTTGGTTAATACCAAGTGACATCAAAAAGCGGGAAACTTCCAACCAATTTATAAGTATTGGTAAATTTACTTTAACAGCCAGATTGGGCTTTATTATTTAAATAGGGTTACAGCTTGGTTATGCAAAGCTCTTTGGACCACCCATTTTATTCAGCATTTTTTGTGTTTATTTTTAAAATTGCAGATACATTATACTAACTGTAACTGACTATTAAATACCAATTAATCTTGCATAACCTCTGAATCTAATTGATATTCTAGGGCTGTGTTCATATTGTAGCAAATAAGTATGATACGGGTACTGTCCCCAAATATTTGCCGATGTAATTTTTTAAAGATAGTGAATTCCCCATAGTTACGCAAAAAAATTATTCATTAGACTGCAGCACAGGTCAAAACTTAAACAGAATGTCACTAAATGCTTAATATGAACTGAACTCGAAATACCACTATGAAAAGGAGGTAAAGTCACCTCTTTTCAAGGACCAGTGCTGATTAATAAGCGTTTAAAAGCTTTGTCAAACAGCGTTTGTAACTCCAATTGACTATAGAAAGAAAGTAAAAGAAACAACAAAGGATTAAGTCAGCTGGATCAGCGATTAAGTCACTCATAGAGAAACACTAATGCAATAGGCCAATAAAATTTGTCAAATTTAAGCTTGAAAAATCGATTCACTGAAAGAGCACCAGAAGAATATTCATAATAAAGAGAAAAAGGACATTTATCTGGATGAGACATTTAAAGGATGAGTGTCCCAGTGCGGACGATTTTTGGCTAAAGTCTATACATTGATAAGGTGGTCACAACTGGCCCTGCGAGGCCAAATTCAGTTTTTTTTTTTTTTTGAATGGAATAACTACAAGGTTGTAATTTTCTATGGGACAAGGTAGGGCAACTGTCCCTCCCATCCCTCTGTTTACTCCCCCCAGTCCCATGGTTTTTTAAAAAATCTTGTCAAAACTAAAATATTTTTTAATAAATTCAAAAAAATCGAAAAGAGCTTTTCGCTCTAGAAGATTTTGTTAAAATCATTGAATAACTCCAGAACATAGCTTTCAAATTCCAACTCGATTCTCAGAAGCCAACTCCCTGTATAAATAAATCGCAGGAATCAACTTGACCTGATGACTCACTGCATAGCTCACGGTTGCTTAAAGAGTAGATACGACTTGATCGTGTTAACCCCAAACCGGTTTCTGGACTGGAGTAGGTGAGCTAATTAGTCCGGGAATCAACTATGGTTGAAAAATAGTCGGAACGGAAAACAACAAAGAAACAACAGTAAAGATTAATACTTAAAAAGATCAGTGTGATTTGAGAACAAAAACAAAACAGTTCAATTCTTACGTAAAATCTTAGAAAATCCGTCAAAAATCCTACAGATCAAATTTTCATCCGTCGAAGAACCAGATAATCCGTTTTTGACGGAAAAATCCGTCAAAGTGGAAACGCTAGGTGGCAAGGATATTATAGCCCCAAGTGTTAAACATCCTATTTAAATACTCTGTACAAACAAATAAACCTGATAAGGCGTTCCTTTTTAACTGTTTTTCAATTTAAGGCCATAAAAAGAAAGAAAATAGATAGCTGTAAAAAATTTTGGACTAAACTTCAAAGAACAACGCAGATTTTTATTATGAATTTTAAAAAACTGGTGACACAATTTTAGCTCATATATCCTACGTAAATCTAAAAGAAACAACTTGCCTGCTTTCTTCGCTTACTCAGCAGATAAAGTACAATAGCCTTTTTCTGAATTTGGCTTAACACTCTCATTGCTTCAGTTTGAGAACCTGATTTGAATTCTTCTAGAGTTTGTCACAGCGACGCAAAAGTCTGCGTTTCTTTGGGAACCTCCATCCAAATCTGTCGTATGTCTGTTCCGCCAGAAAAAAATCGTGTCGGGATTGACGCAGAAGTGGGAATTGGGAAACAGTTGAACTAGACATTATCAGGGACATACTTTTTGGAAATGGGTATCCCCTTTTATTTATTAATAATACAACTAAACGTAAACTGAAAAGACACTTCCATAAAATCAACTATAATTTACCATGTGAGAATCCCGATAAGCCCCAAAACATAATTTACCTCCCATATATTCCAAAAATCACTAGAAATCTTAAAAAAATATGCACACAAAATAATCCGTATGTTGTATTTACCAATAATTTGAAAATCATAAATCTCCTAAATTCTGGTAAAGATAAAACTCCAGTTACTCGCCAAAGAGGTGTCTATAAAATACCATGTGACTGTGGCAAATTCTATGTAGGGAGAATCAACCAGAATTTCGAGAAACGCCTACAACAGCATAAAGATGATATCACCAAAGCTCTGAACCCTAATATTACTTCTGTTTCTTTTGATTCTGCTATAAGCAGTCAGGTTTTTGAAAATCCTAGCCACAAAATACTTTTTGAAGAATTCGCCATTATGAGCAATGATCTAGGCATAAAGAAAGTAGTTCGAGAAGCAATTGAAATCAGACTTAGGAATAATAATAATATTTCCTTAAATAGGGATTTAGGAGAGTATTCATTAAATGCTCTAAACATAAATTTAATTAAAAATGACCTCACGAAAAATTTTTCTCCCCACTAGATATTCTATTTTGTCTAATCCCAGCTCTTTTAATGTAAAAAGCATTAAATAATGTTCTACAATGGTTCAGCGAGAATAATATGACATTATTACAGGAGAAAACAGTTTGTATGCTAGTCTCAAAAAAATAATAATACTGAAGTACCACAAATAAATGTTGTAAATCAGGCTATTAGGCTGGATGACTCTTTCTGCTACCCATGGCTAATTTTTCATAGTAAAATGACATGGTTGAGACACATAGAGTATTTGTTAGGTAATATTAGGAGTAGATTAAACCTTCTGGCAAAAAATATAAAATTCCACATTTTTGTAGATAGGAGCTTGAAACTTCTACAAAAGGGTTCTCTGATACGCTGAATTCGATTGTGTGATTTTCGTTAAGATTCTATGACTTTTAGGGGTTGTTGTCCCCTATTTTCTAAAATAAGGCAAATTTTTTCAGGCTCTTAACTTTTGATGGGTAAGACTGCACATGATGAAACTCGTATATTTAAAATCAGCATTAAAATGTAATTCTTTTGATGTAGCTATTGGTATCAAAATTCTATTTTTTAGAGTTTTGGTTACTATTGAGTCGGGTCGCTCCTCTCTACAGTTCGTTACCACGAACTGTTTGATGATCTGTTCTTTGTTTATTTATTTATTTTATCACTTCTTTACATGTCTTTTATCTCTAATCTATTAACGTCCTTTTTCTTTTCTAGGCTAAGCAGTAGCTGAGCAGTAAATTTCGCAGTAAAAAACTAACTGTGTAAGCCTGTACACTGTTGCCGTCTTTTTGTGTGATAGCCTTAATTTTCACAGAGAAAGGCGTTGCAGCAGACCAGGCTTTATGTGATTTTAAAGTTAAAATAAAAATAAAGGGCTTTCAACCTTAAATTCGTTTCATTCTCCGTAAAATTCTTGTTTAAGTCTTTTTTCTCCTTGTTTTTCACATTTTAAGAGAAATAGAGCCCTTAACATTTTTGAACTAGTTATATTTTTTTGCTCATCCTTTGCTAAACGAATTTACTGCTCATTCCAGCTCTTCTGCTCCTTGTGAAGTCTCTACTCCTCAACCAAGAAATTGCATCCCGAGTCCAAAAACAAGAAAATAAATTGAAACATTTGATTTTCTCTATCTAAATAAAGATTGGATATTCTTATAACTTATCATCTGCTTAGTACAGTTATTACGGTTTTTACGATTCGGACAAACATTTTAGTGGGGAGATCGAACCCCTACCACCACCACCCTGTATATGGTATTGTATTAGCAAATTCAAAAGCAATCTATTGTTGGCGCATGTCTCCTTTTTCTTTGACAAAAAAGAAGATAAATGCCATCATAACTCAATGAGTTCCTATACTGTCAAAACTCGTACTTGTCTCTTTTTTTATCTTTGTAACGGCAGGATATATAAAAATTCCAACTGCACCCTTCAATTCATTGTACCGAGTTTTACTCACGAAATATGTTGACTCAACGCTACATAGACTGAAGGATATAGACTCAACGTCTGATGTAGACTCAATGATGTAGACTCAACATCTGATGCAGAGTCAACGTTAAGACTTAAGGTCAAATCCAACACTTCTAACCTCTGAAATTATTGCTAAAATCGTTTGCTGAACTGTATTAGGACTAGAAAGACAATATATGTTCAATCACAATTCAATCCTCCTGATCTACATTATCCTGCTGACTTTCCCTTTGAGAACTGCTTAACAAATGGTTTTTGGTATTTATGTCTAGCGTGTGAAAATGTCAGGCATGAACTTTAAGCATAACAGCGGATTCTGTTGCAGAATATTTCTACAGTCACATAATCATTACAATCATCAACATTTTGCATATTTATTACATTTGATAAATTTAATATCAAATGTGCCATCACAGATGTTGATTTTTCCGATGACTTGGCCATTCTGGCGGACTTCATGGAGCAACTGCTGGAAGCGCTCCGAATTATACAAGAAGAGGCTGCCAAAGTAGGACTGCATATAAACTGGAACAAAACTAAAATTATGGCCATAGACCCGTCTTCTCATACTGTTAACTCTCCAGTTAGCCTGGACAGCACCACTGACATCGAGGTTGTTCAAGACTTCACCTACCAGGGCTCCGTAATTTCTTCAAATGGCTCGCTTCTCCCCGAGCTGCAAGTGAGATTATCTAAAGCGCCTTCTGTCATGGGCAGACTGACTTAGTCTTTTACCGGCCTCTGCATGGGCTAGAAGCTTATTCTAATGAGTTGCAACAAGAGTATGCCCATAATGGACTCAAGTTTAATGCTGAAAAATCTGAAGGGCTGCTTTTTAACTCGAAATCAGATGCTGGTCGGAGCGTCACACTTGGTGATTCTACTGTTGAGCTTGTGGATGATATTGTATATCTGAGCCTCCCTATTCGACGGTCAATACTAGAGACACAGCGGTTACAGCTCTGTCATTTTCAGAATGCTGTTTGTGATTAAATGATCACAAACAGCCCAGTTTGTGATTTGTGATCAAATAATAAATCAGCTGTTTGCTGATTAAATCAGCTGCTAAAACAGCTGTTTGTGATTAAATGAAAACACTATGTCTAAAAGCTTTACTTTTAGACATTAAAAAGGCATTAGACACTGTTGATCATGATAAAATTACTCAAAATTCTTGAATTAATTGGTGTACGTAATGTGGCTTTAAAATGCCTTCGTTCGTATTTTATTAATAGAGCCCAAGTTGTACAAAATGCAAATGCAACATCAGAGCGCCATTTTTTACCGTTTTACATCTTTCATTTATATTGACCTTGTAAAATATCATTTATTTTAAGCTAATATCATAATATTTGCACATGACACTTCTTTTTGTTGCATGTGAAAATCTACCTGCTTTATTTAGAAAAACAAGACCCAAGAGCTCATATGGCACTTGTTACGAGGCAAGAAGAGCTAAGAGCCAAGAGCTCATATGGTATGAGCTCTAACAAAATTCTAAGAATCAATAGATTGATTTAAAAGAAAAATCAGAGGCTTAATTCCGGTCAGGATTTAAAATAAGGACTCTGAGTCACGATGTCCTTCTAAATATAAAAATTCATTGAGATCCGATTACCCACTCGTAAGTTATAAATGCCTAATTTTTCCTCTCCCTTCAGCCCCCCAGATGGTCGAATCTGGGAAAACGACTTTATCAAGTCAATTTGTGCAGCTCCCTGACACGCCTACCAATTTTCATCGTCCTAGTACGTCCAGAAGCACCAAACTCGTCAAATCACTTAACCCCTTCCCCAACTAACCCAAAGAGAGCAAATCCAGTACGGTTACGTCAATCACTTATCAAGGACATTTGCTTATTCTATCCACCAAGCTTCATCCCGATTCCTCCACTCCAAGTGTTTTCCAAGATTTACCCCTCCGACTCCCCCCAATGTCAAAAGATCTGGTCAGGATTTGAAATAAGAGCTCTGAGACATGAATTCCTTCTATATATCAAATTTCATTAAGATCCGATCATCTATTCGTAAGACAAAAATACCCCAGTTTTCACGTTTTCCAAGAATTCCGGTTTCTGCCTCCAACTCCCCCCAATGTAACAGGATCTAGTCTCATTAAGATCTGGTCACGCTTTCGTAAGTTACAAATACATCAATTTTCAAAATTACCCCCCCCCCCCCAACTCCACCAGAAAGAGCAGATCCGGTCCGGTTATGTCAGTCACGTATCTTAGACGGGTTTAATTCTTCCCATCCAGTTTCATCCTGATCACTCCGCTTTAAGTATTTTCTAAGATTCCCCCCCCTCCAACTGCCTCCTTCAATGACGCTGGATCCGGTTGAGATTCAAAATAAGAAATCTGAATTACGAGGTTCTTCTAAATATGAAGTTTCATGAAGATCCGATCACTCCTTCGTAAGTTAAAAATACGTCATTTTTTCTAATTTCTCAGAATTACCCCCCCCCCCCCAATAGAGCGGATCCATTCCAATTGTGTAAATCACATATTTAAGACTTCTGCTTATTTTTCCCACCAAGTTTCATCCTGATCCCTCCAATCTAAGCATTTTCCAAGATTTTAGGTCTCCCCCTCCCACCCCCCACCCGCCAATGTCACCAGATCCGGTAGGGATTTAAAATAACAGCTTTAAGACACGATATCCTTCCAAACATCAAATTTCATCAAGATCTGATCAACCGTTCGAAAGTTAAAAATACTTCAATTTTTCCGAATTAATGCCCCGCCCCCAGATGGTCAAATCGGGAAAACAACTATTTCTAATTTAATGTGGTCCGGTCCCTGATACGCCTGCCAAATTTCGTCGTCCTAGCTTACCTGGAAGTGCCTAAAGTAGCAAAACCGGGACCGACAGACAGACAGACCGACAGAATTTGTGATTGCTTTATGTCACTTGGTTAATACCAAGGGCCATAAAAAAATAACAAATCCAAATAACAAATACCATACGTAAACAATGGGCAAATTTCTGGGCGTATTCCCTCTACCCAGGGACATCGAGGGCTCATTTCGTCCGTAAAGACATATGTACTTCTATATTATAGCGACCCCATTCAAGAAGTGAAGTTAGCTGAAATACACCAAAACAGGATGAAAACATAATACTTTATTAACACAATTATGGAAACTACAGAAGAAAATTAAGGAAATTAATAGAATTTTACTGTCAGCAAAACACGTGCTGACATCCAAACCGACTTTTCCAACATGGCTTAGTTGAACTATATGCTTTTTGTTGAGAAAGCATAAAGTCATGTTGTTTCCATTGACACACTGTTTTGTTTTGAGCAACACCCGTTTATTCTGGAAAAGTCTAATTCCCTCTTCTTCAGTTCTTGGCAAATCCCAAGTCTTCATTTTACATCCACGGTCAGACATTATTCTCTATCACTACATATGGCAAACTTATTAAATTTCATTTATGGTCAGAGAAATCAGTTCTACTCAGATCAAGAACTTGAGTAGGGTCGCTAAAATGCATATATACCAGGCATAGTTTTTGGATCTTTCAACTATGCTGATTAAAATGACCATTCAAAATTTTGATCAGATAACTTTGGGGGGAAAGGATTAGCTTGACAAGCTACATATTAACTCTTGCCCTCAGGTCAAATAACTAATTTGCAATATTACATACTAACTTGATTGCCTTAAATCACTGTTGCAAGCAATAAGGATAAATCCTGTAGATACTGGTTACTGATGATGAGGGCTCAGCTTATTGAGCCAACCACATAGTTGGAGAAAACATTATTCTCTACTCAGCTATTAACAGGTTTCTGGTAGAGCTTCAGGGAGGTACTATTACATTCTCTTGAAACATCAAAGCCTGCTGGATAATTGACAGAACTAATTAGAAGTGTCACAGGATCAAAGCTGAAATTTCTCTTGAAGTAATATCTAATCGGCATTGTTTTTTAAAATCATTTCAAGTCAGAAAGTTTTAAGTCCTTGTCGGCCAACCGTCTAGCGCCAAACGAAAAACAGGTCGTACCCGTTTGGAATGGGAGGATGTCTTAAGGAAAGATTTAAAGAAAATGGGGAATACCTGGGAGGGTGTAAAGAGGGAAGCTTTGAATAAATTGGGATGGGAGAGGAGTGATCGTACATGGGTTGGCCTCAAGTGGCTTGGTGCTGGAGTGAGTTGCTAGGAGTAGTACTATTTCATGTGAAAATTAAATCTTCGCTAAGTAGGCATGGATTAGCTTGGAAAAATTTTGGCAGGTCTCAGTAGGCTTTTCAACTTTGAGCAGGCAATTTCATTCCTGATATTATTTCACTTCCTTTACTCTCTCTAACATTTAACGTATCCAAAATAAGACAAGTGGTCCATCACCGAAGTTTAGATGGTGTTGGTGATTTTCAGTTTTCCAAGGAAAAGAAAGGGTTTCCCCCTTGGGAAAAAATCTTTTGTGAACTACGAGTAGTGCACAAAATACGTACTCCCTCCAACTTGGATACAGCCTTGCCTGACAATTTAATAACCTTTAGTTGTCATCTTTGGGGATCAATAAATTTGTAACGTTCGAGTTTTTTTTTTCAGACGAAAAGCTTTATAAAATTTAACTAATTAGCTTCGCTTATTCATTTATTTGGCTCATATGGGTACGTAGACAAAAATTTATTGTACGAAAAACTTCATAACCTAAAACGACCAAAAGAAAATACAAGAAAATACTTGTCAGCCAGCTAAGATGGGTTGAACGGGCAAAAAAGTATTTCTGTTTTGATGACCTTACTAATTTAAAGTGTACCTAATCTTTTAATAGACTATGTTGTGTAATCGATTGTCTCAAGGCGATGTGTTTTAAATCAGGTATGTATGCACTCAGGGGGAGAATATACAAATAACAATACATATTAAATGTGAAAATATACCCCCTCCCAAGGACACTCTTATACTTATTGCTCCAAATCGCTTATATATAATTTATTGGGTCTGTATTACTATCATCTATTCCGAACCCAATTTTTACAAATGTTAATAAAAAAAAGGTATAAAGAAATTAATAAAAAAAATTCACATAAATTACAAAGAACAATTTTGCAGCCATTAATAATGCTAAAATTAATACTGTAATAATTACACCCCTCTCTCACAGTCCAAGTTTACCGCTAGGTCAGTCAACTTTGAACATGCGTCATTGCTGGCTGATGACTTACAACTAAGTTACCGATTGACTTCATATTCCCAAAAATGATATTTCATATCTTTGTTACTATTTGATATAGCTAACTAATGTTATAATACATGTTTGTTTGACCCTATTTTTAGTCATTAAATGGTCTTACTTTACCCCCATCCCTTCTAATGTGCAAATATATAGCCTAAATTATATTATTACATGAACTAAAGTATGATATTTTCATCATGTTTTAGTATGTTTCATTATGATTTACATAACTTAACTTCTCGAGTATGTTCTGGATTATACAAGAATACCAAAAATTGTAATTCAGTGGATGATGACGTAGGAGAATTCTAGTGGTAAATGATATGGATGATTCAAGTGTAATAAATACTATTTAAATAGTTAGATAGATAAAATGACTCAAATTAGCATAAAATAATGCTGCAATGACTGAATTTGTCAAAATCTATTATTTATACATCAGCAGCTTTGCTGAGGGCCACCGCTAACAACGATTCCAAACAAATTCGGGTAGAAGAAAAAGTTTTTGAAAGGCTACATTTATCTAATATTTGTTTGCAGTTATTATTACGCCTGGGTGAGTTTTATGCTTTACTAACATACTGCCATTTAAATCTCATCGGTGTTCAGTACATTGCCAAGAACTTCTCTCCTGGCAACGCTGTCGAAATTTTTAATTTTATTCGTACTTGGAAGAAAACGTTGGCTCCTTGAAATATATTCCATAATCTTTGGATCCTAGGAGAGGGGTAAGAGGAAGCCCTGAAGTTAGGTCTACTAGACCCTTCAAAAAAAGAAAATATTGACCTCAAACGGCACTTTTTCTCTCCCCCGACGGTAATGCTTAAATGCAGACATTGGCTCTTGTCTGATTAAGCAACTATTGGAGGCAAAACCATAACTTTTTTCTAGTTTGATATCACTAAATTGCGTTTCTTGAGCTAATATAATTTCCCGACTTTCCAAGCTTGAAAAGTGTATTTCAAGGAACAGGTAATGTATTTGGTAATGACCATTGTAAAGAAGTGGTCAACTTCAAATTCCTTAAAATATAATCCATTTTGTTTCAATATTTGGATTGAATTTAAGTGAAGTTTGGCTTTTATCCCTTAGAGGTAACCAGCCACTTGGGAAGACACAAACTCAGCAGTTCTGGCATTATCTGCTGGTTAAGGGCGAAGAATTGATATCTTTGGCGATCAAGTGAATCGGCAAAACATAGAGGTTTTGTCCCTTGATAGTTGATAGGATATTCTAGAACCTTTTGTTATACGTGAAGTTTCGTTTGTTAGTTTCTTTTTATGTCAAAATTCAATTATTGGAAAATGAAGACAGGAATTGAGTTTAGTTAATTAGCTTTCCGGAGATAGAAGTTCGGTTTCTTGTGCATTTTCTCACAATATTTGGTGGAGTTTGGCTTTTCTACACAGTAATTAGGTCACTTTTCTTGTACACACCTATACTTAAATGCAAGATGAGATATTTTTAGGACAAGAATAAGGAGACTCACGAGAAAATAAAGAACAAATTAATCATGAAAAACCGCAACCTATGAAATCTGCAGACGTAAAATAAAGCAGGTGACAAGAAAATTGAAACACACATAGATAAATCAGTGAAGTAATATTTATCACAACTCTCATTTAGTGTGGATAATTACATGGGCTCTGTAAGGCATCTTCAAGTACATACTTCGTGAAGTTTAGTGTCAGTAAATAAAAGCGAAAACAAATTTGTTATGGCTTTCTTTTTCAAACAGTTCGTGGTAACGAACTGTAGTAAGGAGCGACCCGGCTCCATAGTAAACGAAACTCTAAAAAACGGAATTTTGATGCTAAAATATACATCAAAAGAATCAGATTTTCATGCTGATTTTAAATATATAAGTTTCATCAAATTTAGTCTTTGTCATCAAAAGTTACGAGCCTGAAAAAATTTGCCTTATTTTAGAAAACAGGGGAAACACCCCCTAAAAGTCACAGAATCTTAACGAAAATCACACCATCGCATTCGGCGTATCAGAGAACCATGTTGCAAAATTTTCAAGCTCCTATCTACAAAAATGTGGAATTTCGTATTTTTTGCCAGAAAACGAATCACGGGTGCGTGTTTATTTGTTTTTTTTTTTTTTTTTTTTTTTTTTCAGGGGTCATCGTAACGACCAAGTGGTCCTAGAATGTCGCAAGACGGCTCATTCTAACGGAAATGAAAAGTTCTAGTGCCCTTTTTAAGTGACCAAAAAATTGGAGGGCACCTAGGCCCCCTCCCACGCTCATTTTTTCTCCAAAGTCAACAGATCATAATTTAGAGATAGCCATTTAGTCCCGCATAGTCAAAAACTATAATAACTATGTCTTTGGAAATTACTTACTCCCCCAGAGTCCCTGGGGGAGGGGCTGCAAGTTACAAACTTTGACCAGTGTTTACATATAATTATGGTTATTGGGAAGTGTACAGTCGTTTTCAGGGGACTTTTTTTGGTTTTGGGGGTGGGGTTGAGGGGAGGGGGCTACGTGGGAGGATGTTTCAAAAATAGTCGAAAACCATAATAACTATGTCTTTAGGAATGACTTACTCCCCCATAATCCCTGGGGGAGGGACTGCAAGTTACAAACTTTGACCCGTGTTTACATACAATAATGGTTATTGGGAAGTGTACAGACGTTTTCAGGGGGCTTTTTTGGTTTGGGGGGTGGGGTTGAGGGGAAGGGGCTACGTGGGAGGATCTTTCTTTAGAGAAATATGTCATGGGGGAACAGAAATTCAATGAAAAGGGCGCAAGATTTTCTAAAATTACTATAAAATACAATGAAAAAATAAACATGGAAAAGTTTTTTCAATTGAAAGTAAAGAGTAGCATTGAAACTTAAAACGAATAGAGATTATTACTCATATGAGGGTTTCTAAAAATACTTTAGCATAAAGAGCGATGTATTTAGGAGAAGATAAATACCTCGCTCTTTATGCTATAGTATTTTTAGTAATTTCAACTATTTATTCTACGGCCTTTCTGATTCAGGGTTCATTCTTAAAGAATTGGGAGAAAACTTACGATTTAGTGTAAAGAACGAGGTATTAACGAGGGTACAAACCCCCTCATATACATAATAAAAATTAAAGAATATAAAAGTTTACGTAAGTTACTTCTTAAGTTACGTATATTTTTTACTAATAAAAAAATTCGTTAAAAATGAAAATTTATGGTTGCCTTTTTATGTAACCGAAAAATTGCATGGCAACTAGGCCTCCTTCCCCATCCCTTATTTCTCAAAATCCTGATCAAAACTAAGAGAAAGCCATTTAGCCAAAAAAGGAATTAATATGCAAATTTCATTTTAATAATTTATGTGTGGAGAGCCAAAATCAAACATGCATTAATTCAAAAACGTTCAGAAATTACATAAAAAAAACTAGTTTTTTTAACTGAAAGTAAGGAGCGACATTAAAACTTAAAAAACAGAAATTACTTTATTTACTGCTCTGTTTTATTTGTTTGCTACACTCAACCCGAATCAGAGTTTTTTTTTGCAAGTTTAATGGGGCCGTCTAGTATCAGTAAATTCTCCACGATAAAACGCTACTGTGAGTAGATCTTTTGCCTACAAAGCAAAAATTGATTCAAAATTGTCTAAGACACAGCTTTTTTCCGCTTACTTAAATTTTAGAAAATGAGTAAATAAGCAAGGTAAAAAGCACAACTAAATAAAGCATTCCACTCCTCTGAATGAATCATAGCTAAATAGACTTTCTTTTGCGCCAAACTGAACCAAAAATAGCCAAGAATGCTCAAAATGTAACCAAGATATGCTCCTTTAATGTAAAATGTAACCATGAAGTTCTAATAAATGCTCCTTATGATTGATTGCCACTATCCCAGGAAGAATTTTAGTCATAGGGAAAGTGGCAACGACTGTTACAGATATTCTGTAACAGAATATGTTGCCACTTATCACAATTTTGGGCGTGTGCAAATTTGAGCATGTTGGAATTACAATACGATGAAGAGGATAAAAATTTTAGACTCGCACCAAACGTTGAACATCTCATAAAAGAAGAGCAAGTTTTAAGTAATGTCAATTACACGATGAATTTCTGAAATTTATATATAGACTCTCACTGGTATTGAATTTGTATGTTACCTCCTTTGTATTAATCTTCATTAGCCAAGTGTAATTTTTAATGTGATCTTTTTCAGAAGTAAGATGCAGAAGATATTTTAGTAAATTCAGTATTATTAGAACAAGGCTAATGATTGTGATGCCAGTGAGCTGCTCGAAGCAGTCGTACTTTTTAATGTCTTGCGAGCAGTAGCTAAATATGATAAAATCAAATTTAAATATATTTTGGAAGTGTAAATAAAATTTTTAAACCAAATTACCGTATTTTTTTAATAAAAATAACTGTTTTTTATTTGTGTTAATGAACCAAATTCACTGTCACGTTTGTCTAAGAGGATTTATTTTTGCAATGTTGTGTCTATGCTTTGTCTAGCCATTCAACAGTCTGCACAGTACAAGTAACAAAATGTATCAAAATAAATCATCAGGGTTCAGCCAATAAAAAAAAAAAAATGGATAAAAAAAGTAAAGGATGTTTTCACTTGTAGCTAATCTGGCTATATTATGTTTCTAAGTATTTGCCAAAAAACGGTGGCACTGGTCGAGATAGCTCAAAGAGTTAAGGTGATTGGTGCCACTGGGGTTTTAAGAGTCTCGGCAAAATGCAAGCTTCCACATTTGGCAATAAGCCTAAGACAAGAATAATACAGAGCGATGATCGAGCTGGATGTCTACAGGTTTCCTCAAGAAAGAATCACACTCAACTTTCTCGTACAAGAGGACCGAATCATATCGAGATAGTTCCATCGTGGAGAGATTTATTTTGGCATCTATACGGCTCAACTCCCGAGCAATTTTCAGCAAAAATTATGCACGGTAAATAAGACAAGGATTATTCGTAGAAACGCACACTTACCTAGGTAAATAACAGTATCACAACTCATTTCACTGCTCGATATTTCAGCAGAGGTTGATCCCTCATCTCCAGAGGTCTTCATATAATTATCTGGAGATCCTCCTCACATGTGGGACGTTGGTAAACCCTAAACATAAACATTAAGCAAATCAATTCCAGTAAAAAGGACAAACTAATAAAGCGTTGAAAATCTATGGAACACACAAAGTTCAAAAGAATTTGAAGATAATTTAAAAGTTACAACTGTTTCTAGTCAATGACGTGTGTATAAGTTACTCTGCTGTATTGGTTTTTGGGAGGCTTTTGTAGATTTACTTTAAACCAGATATAAAAATATAACAAAACCAACATCCTTTCATTCAAGTGGTCCTGTTATATAATCTTGACACATCATAAAATATCAAAAAAGGAAAAAATTATGTGGAAAAATAATTAAAGCAGAAGTTGTCCCATACTTTTTTGGCTTAATTTGATATTCTTCCTACAAAATAACCCTTCCTCCTCATTCCCCTTGAAAATTTTTATCTAATTGTAAAATAGAGAAACCAAAGGGAAATTAAGATAAATAAAAAAGAAAGAAGAGAAGAAGGAACTCGGGACAATTCTAACTATATTCCAAAACACGCCTAGAATAAATTTGTAAAATCAAACAGTTCGTGGCAGCGAACATTAAGTAAGGAGCGATTTCGACTCTAAAAAAAATAACTTTTGATGACAAATGATACATCAAAAGAATTCACTTTTTATACTGATTTTAAATATATAAAGCTCATTAAGCTAATATTACGTATTAATCGCTACGAGCCAGAGAAAATTTGCCTGATTGTCGAGAACTTCGGAGAGACCTCCATAAAAGGCACAAAATATTAATGAAAATCCCAGAATTAAATCCCAGAATATTAGAAAGCCCTACTATGGTGGTTTCAAGCTCTAATCTACAAAAACGTAGAATTTTTTTCCAGATGAAAGATCTAGGATACGTGCTTATTTTTTTTTTTTTTTTTCCCTGGGGCAATTGTATCAAACCGACGGCCTCGGATATCGGAAGAGGGCTTCTTTGAACGGAAATAAAATGATCTAAAGCCCTTTCAAAGTGATCAAAAAGATTCTGCAACGAGAAAGTAGCGTTTTCTGCCAATTTGGGGCACTAAACTACGATTTCGCTCCATTGAGGACTAAATTGCTGTTAATTTAAAATTCCGAGATAGTCTATTAAATTTAGAAGTATATAAAAAGTAGATATTGAGCTTCCCGGTTGCAGAGGAAGTAATGCCACGCGTTTTGCGCATTCTTTCGTAAAAAGTCACGTTGTCCGTTCAAGTAAAGTCTCTCAAGACCGGAAAATCTTCTGATTTACGTCTGTTGGACGATACCCAATACTTTTTTTGAATAGGGCTTGATGACTTTTTGAAAAGTTTCTTTGTTTAAACTATTGATTGCTTAGTTCTAATAAAGATCTGTCAATTCAAAATTTGCTTGGTTCTGACTTGAAAGTCTGATTGCCTGTTATTTAATTAAGTAAAAAAAATTACCCTTTAATGGCTTTTCGAATAGAAAAACCTTCTGATACCCAACTAGTGGTCATGTACTCGATTGCAAGGGGTGAACTGGTATCATACACTATAGTTGTCGACATAGGTGTCACGTACGGGTGGAGGGAAGACAGCCCTACCTATGTGTTTCAAGCCAGTCGGGTGAAAAATTTGAGTCGGTAAAATATCAACGCAAAGTACCACTTTTGGTACTAGAGGGTAAAAAGTACCCTCGCTCAAATTTTTGTATTAGGGCAAATGGACTGATCAATGAAAGAAGAGAAATCCCAGCTGGTGTAGAACAAAACAGTAATTGTAATAACAATATCACCCAGATCAGTCGGTAAAGATGACCAGCCAATAAGTAGAAATCCATTGCCCCCAGACATTCTGGCTAAGGCCACCTTTGGTTGGTGCCAGACCAAATCAACGAGGGAGTAATTACTCGTATTCTTTTGTCCCACCTTGTTATTTCAGTGCACTTCTAACATAGGGCAACTCTTTCGCAGGTTCAAATTATTTTTTTGAACCTAGCTATGATACCATTACTTGAACCCTCCTATGATAACTCCACCCCAAAAACAAGAAAAAAAAATCAAGATAAATAAGAATGTAAAATAAATACTATAGGGTATTCTCCCTATATTTTGAAAAGTAGGCAAAATATTTCAAGATTCTTTCTTGTGTTCATATTTTCTTTTTGGCTGTTTAGTTTTGCACGTGGTGAAATTTTCGGCTAGGGGGGGGGGGCTCACGGAGGGAAATATTGGAGGAGTTTTCAGAGGGCCACTTTGTTTGATTGGGAATTTTTTTACAGGAGGATATTTCCGAGGGAATATAACATCCATTAATCTAAAGGAAAAGCTTATATTTTAACGAGGCTTATTTTGACACGTCGAATTGACGAGTATTTTCACAAGGCCCTATTACCATAAGGTATCCATGCAAATATTTATGTGTTGTGTAATATTTAACACATAAACGCTAAAATAAGCTGAATAAGCTAACTATAAATAAACCACTTTTTATTTCCTTAATCATGTCCAAAGACTATTTGTATAAAACCCAAAAGCACATATATACACTTATTCAAAAAAAAGAAAAAAAAAGAAAAAAAACAAATTTGACATCATGTTACTCGTTTAAGGCAAAAAGCCATTTCAATCAAAATGCTTGAGCATTGTGCAAGTTAGGTTTACTTTTGCAGCCATTAGGGTAGCCATTAGTCATTAGGGCAAGGGCCCCCAAGGGTATGAGTAACTACTTATTTTATTCAGAAGGACTAATAAATAAATCCTTGAGGATAAATAAATTTGTTAGACATTGTTGAATTCAAGATCATAAGGCTATTTTTATCCTGAGATGAATATATGTTGTTTTCCAAAAGACATCTCAGGAAAATGACCAAAAGTTATAGAAATAATATTTCTTATGAAAATATTAATTTGTCAATTATATTAGAAAGATGAGAACGTTATACCTTGATAGACTACGAATCGAACAGAAATCTCACTGATTTTTTTTTAAAGATTCCCTTTTTTATACAAAAGAAAAAAAAATGAGGTACATAGCATATTTTAGGGCAAAGGCTCATTGATAAATTTTAAAAGAAACAAAGACAAAGTAACGTTTCGAATAAAACATTGAGCAAAAGTAAATCCAATTGCTTGACGGATTATATTCCCTACTATTCTCTATATCCTCTATCAAACTAAGATCAAATAGAGCCTAAATTTTGGAATATTTGGAAAGGACTCTTCTGAAATGGAATAAAAAGTTTTAATATTTTTTTTTTTTTTAATAAGTCAGAAGTGATTGAAAGGTAACAAGGCTCATTAATTAACTCTTTGGCATATAGTCCATTCGCTACAAAACAATAAGTGAAACTGGAGGTCAAAATGGTTTTTTGAATGAGAAAGAATGAAATGATGTCAAAATTTGCTGCTCATGGGCCCACTCCCCTCTATTTGTGCTGTTATTTAGCTCAAATGGCCCACTTATTACGTGTAAGCTGAGACTTCAAGCCGAATCTTCCGATATACCATATCAATACAATTCTACTTACTCTTATCTTACGTCTGCGAACACGATGAAGCCGCGTTGCCAACTGGACAGTGTTCAGCGCCTGGTGATATTCTGTCTGCCCACCAGAAACCCGAGCGTGAGCAATGACTGTTGTCTGGCACGTGACAACAATCCTAGAAAAATTCCATAATAAATCAATTTAGCGATTTAATTCCAAGGTTTTGTTGGAATGGAATCGCAAGAACCGGTAAGAATTTTACCAAATAAATAGTTATTTGTTAATTTCAAGAAGATGTGAACAGAAATTAAATAAAATCCAGAATTTCGGAGAGAAAAGACCCCAACCTCCCCCCCCCCACCCCGGGTACTTTTATACCGTTTTAACTGCGTTTGGCTATACCGATCGTGAAATTGCTATGAGGAGCCTCCTTTAGAATGTTGTTAAGCTTATTCTATAACGCATAAATAATTGTAATATAAAATCCTCAATGGACTACCTCACAACAGGAAAAAATGCCACAGTCTCATCGCTAGGATGTGTTATATTTCGTTACCTATTGTGTAACACATAAGAAAATCCATGCACATTATTTTCTTTTCAATCTCTGACCCGTGGGTAGTGGGGCGAGGTCTGTAATTCTATATTTAATCTCTGAACAACACTGAACTTGAAGAGAAGATGAAAACTTGGCAAAACAAGGTCAGAGCAGCTTGAAAAACAAGGTCTTTTCAATCTCTGAACAACACTGAACTTGAAGAGAAGATGAAAACTTGGCAAAACAAGGTCAGAGCAGCTCTTGTTGCGACACATACAAAAGGGTTTCTTCATAAACAATAAATAAGGCCATATGCTAAGAGAAACATTAATCTTTACTAAGTCAACCCTTTTGTATCCACAATTCATCAATCAAACAACTAACAAATTTTTAAACAGCAGCGTGGGGTCTAGGATGAACAGGAGGAAAGTGGGGTGCCATATGGAGACCCCAACTTTCTGATGAAATGCTGCATCGTAATGAATGCTTTAACGACAACTTTAAAAAGCCGAAACAAAATATTTATGATTCTAATCGGCGATGAGATTCAAAACTAATTTTAGAGAGATGTTCCGAACACCATTTTTTTCGTTAAAGGATAATTATGCTATAGTGTTACAGCATTAGTTTGAGGGGCATTGGCCCCATTTTATGAAGAACAGTTTATGCTATTTTGAACTTCTAATTTTGCTCTGACTATATGTCAACAGGGTAGTATCTTTTCGTGAGCACCATGAAATAGAGCCATGTCTCATTTTTTTTACATCTTTCTTATAAAATTGCAAATTTTCTCAGTTTATTTCTATGCATAAATAAATCATCTACAATGTCATTACACTGTATTCTGTATTTATTTAAAAGATTGATAAAACTAAAAAAAAACTCAAACGAGGCTTATTGAATAAATATAGAATTACAGACCTCGCCCCACTATCTCGTTCGATATCTCGGAAAGGGTTTATGTTAAGAGAATGAAACTTTCAGGGATGAATCTACAGACTAAAGTATGTTCCGGGAAGGTATTTTGAAGCAACTACCTCTACTCTTTCTCCCTCTAGAGGGCCCTGACCTTTGCTGACCTTTAAAAATATGTGTCTTATAAAATTGAAACCTTGCAAAATAGATCTTCTGCTTAATTGAAGTACAACAAAATTGTTTTCAGCTTCATAACTTTGCTCAGTTCTATTTTATAAGGTTTTAAAGATATGCAAATATATTTCCTAAATTTTGAAAAAAAATGTTGATATGGCTCAAAATTCTACTCAAATAACAGGAATTGCATTTTCAGAACTAAAGGCAGAGAAAAAGCAACTAGTAACTGAAAATTAAGATAAAATGTTGTTTTGTCAAAATTTCAATAGGTTTAGACCTGTCATGTAGGCAAATTTCAGGGCCCTCTAGAGGGAGAAGGAGTGGAGGTGGATACTTTAAAATACCTTCCCGGGACATACTTTAGTCTGTAGATTCATCCCTGAAAGTTTAATTTTCCTAACCTAAACTCTTTCTGAGATAGCAAGAAGTCAATTAACTAGAATTTTACCATTTATTTTTTATTATTGACTTCCCCCTCGATTTGTTATGATTATTCGATCCAAAAAAAACATTGTACGTCCCTTTAGTAAGAATAGCCTACTCTTTTAAGGCGGGGGACTGTCCAATGGGGGTTGATAGCTATGATCATGTAGGCTAGTGCCTCATAGAATACAAGGCATTCAGGGTGCCGAGTGAGCGTTTTAGCTAGAAAATAGACGAGTGTCGGCATATTCTTTGAATCCATATCAGATTTCTTTGCTTCTCGGAGCCCTTAGCCAATATTTCTGAAAGGCGAGGATAAAAAATAAAGGTGAATTTGGTAAATGAAAAAGTTACTTCTGTAAAACAATTAGGGGTGGGGAGTGAGAGGATGCAGGGGAAAATTTACAGATAGTTTATGACTAGTAGGCGAAGCCACATCTAACTGTGACCTCTAAGATTCTGATCCATTAGACTTGAGCCCCTTCCCCTGCCAAGGCGTAAATTAATGAAAATGTTGGGAGATGAAGAATATGTTCCTTTTCTTAATCTTTTCAACGAAAGTACAGTTTTTTTTTTCAAATTTAAACCGCTCCCTAACCCAGTCGGCAGAAGTAACCTATACCAACCTCTTTCCCAATTAGGCAAAGAAGACTCCTGGGGGTGGAATTTAAATTGAATGGAAGAGTATTCTTGGTAAATGTTTAGTTTCGTTCCAGTTTAGAGCACTTAGAAATGTCAATTCTGGAAGCGCATCCATTTCTGGTTGACCCTCCTCATCCATGGGGCAAACTAAAAATGTATAAATTGGGCCTTCTTACAGTAAACATTTCCTATAGAGCGAAGCATACTAGTCTATGAGACCTGTGGGTAGCAGGCCGAGGTCTGTATTCTATATTTATTCAATAAGCCTCGTTTGAGTTTTTTTAGTTTTATCAATCTTTTAAATAAATACAGAATACAGACCTCGGCCCGCTGCCCACGGGGCTCATGGACTAATACCCTTCACTCTATTGGTAATGTTACATCTAAGGAAACCCACTTTACGCATTTTTAGTCTCGTTGGAGGGGGATTTTAGAAACCTAAAAAATGAATAGCCTACGCTTCTCTAATAATGACAAAGAAATAATCGTCAAAAGAAATAATATGCGATCGTCAGAATCTTGCTATATGCAATAATACCCACTTTAGAGCACTTGGAACGAATCTAAACATTTACCGTATTATTCTTACCAGTTCTTGCGGTTCCATTCCAACAAAACCTTGGAATTAAATCGCTAAATTGATTTATTATGGAATTTTTCTAGGATTGTTGTCACGTGCCAGACAACAGTCATTGCTCACGCTCGGGTTTCTGGTGGGCAGACAGAATATCACCAGACGCTGAACACTGTCCAGTTGGCAACGCGGCTTCATCGTGTTCGCAGACGTAAGATAAGAGTAAGTAGAATTGTATTGATATGGTATATCGGAAGATTCGGCTTGAAGTCTAAGCTTACACGTAATAAGTGGGCCATTTGAGCTAAATAACAGCACAAATAGAGGGGAGTGGGCCCATGAGCAGTAAATTTTGACATCACTTCATTCTTTCTCATTCAAAAAACTATTTTGACCTCCAGTTTCACTTAGTGTTTTGTAGCGAATGGACTATATGCCAAAGAGTTAATTAATGAGCCTTGTTACCTTTCAATCACTTCTGACTTATTAAAAAAAACAAAAAAACATTAAAACTTTTTATTCCATTTCAGAAGAGTCCTTTCCAAATATTCCAAAATTTAGGCTCTATTTGATCTTAGTTTGATAGAGGATATAGAGAATAGTAGGGAATATAATCCGTCAAGCAATTGGATTTACTTTTGCTCAATGTTTTATTCGAAATGTTACTTTGTCTTTGTTTCTTTTAAAATTTATCAATGAGCCTTTGCCCTAAAATATGCTATGTACCTCATTTTTTTTTCTTTTGTATAAAAAAGGGAATCTTTAAAAAAAAATCAGTGAGATTTCTGTTCGATTCGTAGTCTATCAAGGTATAACGTTCTCATCTTTCTAATATAATTGACAAATTAATATTTTCATAAGAAATATTATTTCTATAACTTTTGGTCATTTTCCTGAGATGTCTTTTGGAAAACAACATATATTCATCTCAGGATAAAAATAGCCTTATGATCTTGAATTCAACAATGTCTAACAAATTTATTTATCCTCAAGGATTTATTTATTAGTCCTTCTGAATAAAATAAGTAGTTACTCATACCCTTGGGGGCCCTTGCCCTAATGACTAATGGCTACCCTAATGGCTGCAAAAGTAAACCTAACTTGCACAATGCTCAAGCATTTTGATTGAAATGGCTTTTAGCCTTAAACGTGTAACATGATGTCAAATTTGCTTTTTTTTTTCTTTTTTTTGAATAAGTGTATATATGTGCTTTTGGGTTTTATACAAATAGTCTTTGGACATGATTAAGGAAATAAAAAGTGGTTTATTTATAGTTAGCTTATTCAGCTTATTTTAGCGTTTATGTGTTAAATATTACACAACACATAAATATTTGCATGGATACCTTATGGTAATAGGGCCTTGTGAAAATACTCGTCAATTCGACGTGTCAAAATAAGCCTCGTTAAAATATAAGCTTTTCCTTTAGATTAATGGATGTTATATTCCCTCGGAAAATTTTCCCTTGGAAATATCCTCCTGTAAAAAAATTCCCAATCAAACAAAGTGGCCCTCTGAAAACTCCTCCAATATTTCCCTCCATGAGCCCCCCCCCCCCTAGCCGAAAATTTCACCACGTGCAAAACTAAACAGCCAAAAAGAAAATATGAACAAAAGAAAGAATCTTGAAATATTTTGCCTACTTTTCAAAATATAGGCAGAATATCCTATAGTATTTATTTTACATTCTTATTTATCTTGATTTTTTTTTCTTGTTTTTGGGGTGGAGTTATCATAGGAGGGTTCAAGTAATGGTATCATAGCTAGGTTCAAAAAAATAATTTGAACCTGCGAAATTACTGGAAACTGTAGAAGAGTTGCCCTATGTTAGAAGTGCACAGAAATAACAAGGTGGGACAAAAGAATACGAGTAATTACTCCCTCGTTGATTTGGTCTGGCACCAACCAAAGGTGGCCTTAGCCAGAATGTCTGGGGGCAATGGATTTCTACTTATTGGCTGGTCATCTTTACCGACTGATCTGGGTGATATTGTTATTACAATTACTGTTTTGTTCTACACCAGCAGGGATTTCTCTTCAAATTTTACACAAAGCTTGTTCCCAAAAATGAATGCCCGTGTTCTGCAGAGCTCATAGAAAGCTGTTTATACTCATCCAAAGGATTAATAATACGGCTTCTAGAGATATAACAGGATATCAATGGATATTCTTCTGAGTATCCACCAATCTTACTAGCTATATACTAGTATCACCGTTACGGTAGGTAAAGAAACACCTCACAAGGGATAGTCAATTCCTATGTTTAGACAGCCTGATTGCACTAAGGTCATTACTAAAAAAAATACTACAGTTGCCAACAATCTATGAAAAGGGGGTTGAGCTTTATATCTCGAATCAATTGTTAAAAGGGTATGGCAAAAAATTGTTATAAAGGGTATTTTCAATTACAACAGCAGAAAGAACTTGTTTCCCAAAGAGCATGGTGACTTTTTCCACACCTGGTAAGCATGTGTTTTTTCAGCATGGTCAACATGTTTTGGTTTATTCGTAATAGAATTTCTGTGATTTTTCTGTTAATTAGATTCTAGTATAAGCTAAAACGAAGCAAGTTGGTATAGATTATTAATATTTTTTTATTGGGGGGGGGGCTGAAATACTACGCCTGCACGGTGGAAATTTGGCATTGGTTGCACGACTTTCACTGGTTTTAAGTTTTATTATTGAATTACTAAGTAAACATAGAGTATTCACTAACTGCGCATGTACCAATAAGATGATTAAATATAGACTTGTCTCACATTAAGAGCTAATCCTCTAAATGATCATTGCGATAGTAGCTTATTCTGCATTTTTTTTCAGGCGCTTATAATATGCACTGGATTGAATCAATATCCACTGAATTGAATTCCACTGTCTTGGAAAAATGTCCCTACTGTTCCTAAGTAGTGTTTGTTTGCACTTACCATGCATGCACTTATTCCCCACCCCTGCGTTAATCATTGGCTATCAAGCAATAAACGATGTCGTATGGGTCACGTGACATTGAAACCCTATGATTCAACCGTAGAATTTTATTGTTTTGCCCGTAGGATTTTGATTCTGACCTCTAAGCAGTTTCTAAAATAACTAAAATTTTGACATTCTTAAGAATCCATTTTTCATATTCTATACTCGAGTTAAATTTTTTCAATAATTGTATAAGTTTTCAGATGTGGTATGACTTAGCTGACAACACTGATTTGCATCTTTAAGTAAGTTTTAGGGTCTATTCCGAAAATTGGAATAGGTTTAATATTCGATCCCACTCATATAGCAAGCTTATGAAAAATACTATTGCACTTATGCTATAAATAATTAACGCTTAATAATATAACCTCTTTTGTTCTAGAGTTACTTTCGATTTACGATCAACTCAAAATCTACTATAACAAAATTTTCACGAGTTTTACCGACCAAAAGCGTTAAGTACAGGTCTCCCCCCACAGTCAAAAGTATAACGTCTTTTCAACAATCGACGGTTTAAAAGGCGTTTTATATATTTTTTTGCTAATCTTCAACATTTTGGAAAATGTCATAAATATATGCCGTATTTCCACGACCTTACTGCAAAGTTCTTTTGAAAAATCAAAATTCTTCTTCAATAATTTTATTTGGTTCTTAAAAGTGTCCTCTAGGCTTTTCATACAAGCCTAGATACTCACGAAAACGCCCAAAGGTTTTTTGGGGTTAGTATGCTCATCCATAGACCAGAAGCTATCGTCAACGCAAAAGTACTGTATACATTGTTATTTCATTTAAAAATTCAATGCATGAAAACGATACATTTTTGCGAAAGAAAAGACACAATTTTAGAGATCAGAGCGGGCATATGTCGAATCCACTAAGTTAACAATCTTAAACCAAACAGCCTATATTGAAAGTAGAAATCCAGCACAAAAAGAAACGGAAAAGGCCATTAATATGAGTAGTGCAACCCTCATTTAACTCCCCAAAACAATTAGTGGCATTGGCTCTTCAATGAATACGCAATATATTTTCAATTGAAATTATTCTTTACCCGATGGTCAATATATTTGACAGAATGAATTATTTTAGTCATTTTATAATTATTATAACTTCGCCATTAGTGAGCATATAGATACAGTAAACCCTAGCATTGGGGTTTTTGGACAAGCAAGATCCCCTTCCTACTTTTATCAGGTTCACTCTATATATAAAAAAAAGTCCTAGCTACATTTTTTAAGTTATAGCATTAATCCACAAAAATAAAATGGCGGGCCCAGAAATAGGTCTGTCGAAACTGTTTTTGAAACATAACCACAAAATCACTTTTCCTCCATGGCATCCCCTTCTTAAAAGGGGATGCTTAAAGTTGAAAGTATACAATAGTTGTTCGTGTATAATAAATGCTCTTCATTAATTATTTTGATAAACATAGTTATGTATTTATTTTAATTTTCCCTATTTTGTACTCCGTCCCTATGAACTATCCCTAAATCTAAGAACAACAAGCAGTTTGCAAGAATACAAAGAAACAATATTTTATTGATTAAATTTATATATAAATATAAAATAAAAAAATGTTCTTGTATGTTGAGTCAGGAAGAGGTTCTTTGGCAGGAGCAGAGGCCACATAATTGCACAGCTTCAATGAGCAGTAAATTCGTTAGGTGAAGGATGAGCAAAAAAGAAAATTGATTAAAATTTTTTTAAGGGTTCTATTTTTTTTAGTAAAATATAAAAAGGGGAGCAAAAAAAATATACGCGAATTTTACTCAGATTCTATTTAACTTGAGGTTTAGAACCCTTGTTTTTTTTATTTAAACTTTAAAATTATAAGAAACCAGTTCTGCTGCACTGTCTTTTTATGTAAAAATAAGCGTCTATACACAAAAAGACGAATGCAACAGAAAACAGGCTTATACAGAGTTACGAAATTTACTGCCCAGCTACTTCATTATCTAGAAAAGAAAAGGAAAGTCAATCATTTGCAGACAATAGACAATATGTTTTTCCGAACTAAAAAATTTATAAAAGGATAAATTTTGAAGACTGGCTAAATACATTACAAGAGCGATAACCTCAAGATGGTTGCGATGTCTGGTCAAGACCTTTTTTCTTCATATGTAATTATGCTTGCTATTAACAGATCCTTTTAGACTTTCCTGGAACATTTTGTGATATAGGAAAATCACAGATACAAATGTGTTCCTTAAATCTAAATTAGTCAATAGAAGAGAAATGCTAAATGTGAAAAAGAGCACTACCTAAGGAGGGGCGGGGGTAGCATAGATATGTTTTTGGCGGAAAAGAAATTTTCTGGGCAAAAACTTTCATGAGTAGATAAGGTATGATTTAAAAAATTTACATTTTCTAAGAGCCCCACGAAGATATAACCATCAAAAAATTGATGAAGAACTAATATATTATACAATATATATATATATATATATATATATATATATATATATATATATATATATATCATTTTATCATATATATAAATCACTTTAGCTCTTAAAGAGGGCACTATAACTTCAGACTCTTTGCCACAATGCTGCTTTTTAAACAAATTAAAAACTTTAGCGTAAAGAGCAAGGGATTGCGGAGGGGACAACCCATTTCATATACGGAGTAATTTCTGTTCGTTGTAAGTTTTAATGTTACTCCTTACTTTCAATTAAAAAACAAGTTTTTATGTAATTCTAATCAAACGACCATTGGATTTCAGGAGTGAGTAGGTGGCAAAAAATACAAAATTCCGCATTTTTGTAGATAGCATCTTGAAATTTCTACAGTAGGGTTCTCTGAGATGCTGAATCTGATGGTGTGATTGTCGACTTTTGTGAGCTATGACTTTTTGGGGGTGTTTCCCCCTATTTTCTAAAATAAGACAAATTTTCTCAGGCTTGTAACTTTTGATGCGTAAGACTAAACTTGACAAAACTTATATATTTAAAATCAGCATTAAAAAACACTTTTTTTTATTTACCTATTGGTATCAATATTCCGTTTTTACAGTTCAGTTACTATTGAGCCGGGTCGCTCCTTATTACAGTTCGTTACCACAAACTGTTTGATGCCTTGGTGAAAGCGCAAGGAGTGACATTAACAGTTAAAATGAATAGAAATCATTTCGTAGATGAAAGGGGCTGTCCCTTCCTCAACGCCCCGCTCTTTACGCTAAAGTTTGACTATTTCTCACAACTCTACTTTCAATGCTTTGTTGAAATTAAAACCCGTTTTTTCTTGCTTAATTTTCCATTAATAGAAAAGTATTGTTCAGTGCTTTGTTGAAATTAAAACCCGTTTTTTCTTGCTTAATTTTTCGTAAAAAGAAAAGCAGTGTGGTCTAAGAAATTATTCAGAAGCCAAACTCGACTGTTCTTTCCATATGAAATAAAACCAAGTAATGACAGTATCACATCTTTTAACCTAGCGTTTGTCACAATAGCGAAGCAGCTTTTGTTCTTTGGGTGCAGGTGCAGAAGAAAACAGAAGAAGCTTGGACTCAGTTTCCTTGGAGGAAGAAGAAGAAAAACAACAGACAACTACAGTTTTCAAATACCTCATAACATTTAAACTAGACCCAGTTTGGAGGCTTTAATTAGGACAAGATTTGAACAATGGAAGCCACAATGCATGTAAATGCGAGTTGATTCTGCTTTCTGTCTACATTATACCAGGTAGGGGCGTCACAAGGGAGGGGGGGGGGAGCAACCCAAAATTTTTGAGATTCAGTGAAATGCGAAGCAAAAATTACAATGATTCCGGAAAAACAGAGAAGCTAAAATGGAATCTCAGAGGGTCTAAAATTCAAATTCGATTTCTATACCATTTCCAAGATCGAGAAGTTAAGGTCCAAAATTCAGTAGCACAATTTGTAAATTATGCAAAGGAAGTCTTGCAGCGACATGCCTAGTTATCAAATATAGTTAAAGCCGAATCAAATCGAAAATCGTATCGAAAATCCGAAAAAAAGTTGAGGATTTGCTTGACTTTTGCAAGAAATTTTAATTTTATTCATCTCTTCTTCCCAAGGGAATTTTCTGGAAATGATATGATAAAATTTAAAAAAAATTATTTTTTTTATTTTTGTACAGTTGCCAAATCAGCCTAATTTAAACTAGGAAATTAAATCTGTTTCTTACCTTTTTTTTTTTTTAATTTTGTAAAATACTAATGTACTAATTTAACTCTACATGTACACCTGGCGCTTCCAACTGAAATTTGGGTTTCGAACAACAAGAGCCAAAGGCTTCAAAAATCTGAACGCAGCAACTGGTACAACAGGTCCCAACCTGCAAAGGAAAGAAATATTTACAAATAACTTCTAAATAATAATCCCATCCTAGAAAGGGTCAATCTATTTTGGTTTTTTGTTTTGCTTAAGGTTTGTTCTGTACTGAGGATGGTCAAGCGAAATCTTGACCAAAACTGGCTGTTTATTGTCCTCATTTTCTCCTTTCTTCGTGATTTTGTTTCATCAATTTGTGTAAAAAGGAAGTTTGTATCTTTAGAGACAAACCTTGTAGGGGTCAAAATCCTTTAAATGCACGGTTTCACCCCTCTCTTCCCTTGTAAACAAGAGGCCCCTCTCAAAATCTTGATTAGTTGTCTTGCACAGAGGGGGGGGGGGGGTTTGAATTTACTGTTATTCTTGATGCATACAGATCGCAGAGATATAATGGAAAAGGTTTACAATATTATGAACGTGTAATAATAACGATTGCCCCATTATTTCCATATTAGCTCATAATATATTAGCTAACACAATACAATCCCATGAGCAATACATGGAGAATAACTGGTATTAGAGTATTATTTTTATTTCTAGTACTAGTACTATTTCTAAAACTTGAGGCCTGAGAGAGAGTGAGAGAGAGAGGGAGTGAAAGAGAGTGAAAGAGAGAGAGAGAGAGAGAGAGAGAGAGAGAGAGAGAGAGAGAGAGAGAGAGAGAGAGAGAGAGAGAAAGTATAAAAGTATAAAAAAGGACACTTTGTAATTCTTTAAATTCCAAATACTTGCTGTAAGGTAAAGGTAAAGAATATGGTAATGGACTTTAAGAGTCCCTACTGGCGGTGCTGATATCCATTTCTCAGCCCTTCAGCCAGGAAGTGCAATGGGGGGGTTAGGGGCGATCCATCCTGTGCTTTCGCACGCCACTTTACCCATTTAGAGCTGGGTCGACTGTGTCTGAGCTTACAGTCACACCACTGACCCCTATCCCAAACCAAATAATTGGGTACACTAGAATTTGAACCATCGCCCTCTCGAAAAAACGATCCGAAATCCAGCGCACCAATACACATTCCAGCGCGAAATGCTAAGTGACTTGAAATATGGAAACTGATAACTGCTAATCCAAGATTAAAATTGAAAAAATCAAAATTATGCAATGAAATATACTAGAAACTAGAGTTGAAAGTAAGGAGCAACATTATAATTTAAAACGAACACAAATTACTCCATATATGATTAGGGCTGCTACCTCCTTAATCTCTTGCTCTTCAAGCTAAAGTTTTTTAGTATCAGTACTTTAAAAAAGGTTCTTATTCTAATCAAACGACCATTGGATTTCAGGAGTGAGGAGGTGGCAAAAAATACAAAATTCCGCATTTTTGTAGATAGCAGCTTGAAATTTCTACAATAGGGTTCTCTGAGATGCTGAATCTGATGGTGTGATTGTCGACTTTTGTGAGCTATGACTTTTTGGGGGTGTTTCCCCCTATTTTCTAAAATAAGACAAATTTTCTCAGGCTTGTAACTTTTGATGGGTAAGACTAAACTTGACAAAACTTATATATTTAAAATCAGCATAAAAAAACATTTTTTTTTATTTACCTATCGGTATCAATATTCCGTTTTTACAGTTCAGTTACTATTGAGCCGGGTCGCTCCTTATTACAGTTCGTTACCACAAACTGTTTGATGCCTTGGTGAAAGCGCAAGGAGTGACATTAACAATTAAAATGAATAGAAATCATTTCGTATATGAAAGGGGCTGTCCCTTCCTCAACGCCCCACTCTTTACGCTAAAGTTTGACTATTTCTCACAACTCTACTTTCAATGCTTTGTTGAAATTAAAACCCGTTTTTTCTTGCTTAATTTTCCGTTAATAGAAAAGTATTATCCAGTGCTTTGTTGAAATTAAAACCTGTTTTTACTTGCTTAATTTTTCGTAAAAAGAAAAGCAGTGTGGTCTAAGAAATTATTCAGAAGCCAAACTCGAATGGAAGCCACAATGCATGTAAATGCGAGTTGATTCTGCTTTCTGTCTACATTATACCAGGTAGGGGCGTCACAAGGGAGGGGGGGAGCAACCCAAAATTTTTGAGATTCAGTGAAATGTGAAGCAAAAATTACAATGATTCCGGAAAAACAGAGAAGCTAAAATGGAATCTCAGAGTGTCGAAAATTCAAATTCGATTTCATCACCAATTCCAAGATCCAGAAGTTAAGGTCCAAAATTCAGTAGCACAATTTGTAAATTATGCAAAGGAAGTCTTGCAGCGACATGCCTAGTTATCAAATATAGTTAAAGCCGAATCAAATCTAAAATCGTATCGAAAATTCGAAAAAAAAAGTTGAGGATTTGCTTGACTTTTGCAAGAAATTTTAATTTTATTCATCTCTTCTTCCCAAGGGAATTTTCTGGAAATAATATAAAATTAAAAAAATTTTTTTTTTTTTTATTTTTGTACAGTTGCCAAATCAGCCTAATTTAAACTAGGAAAGTAAAATCTGTTTCTGACCTTAAATAAGCTTTTCGCTTACCTAATTTACTGCTTTTGCAATGGCATATAACAAAATAATGGCATAAAACAAGCAAAAAATGGCCTTGGTTGCCCAAGTTTATAAATATACTTTTAATTCATGGCTTCTTAGAAATATTCTTAAGTTGTGATCATTGATCTGAGCTAAAGTTTTCATCTTTGTTATAAACAAAGAGACAATTGAAGGCGTTTTCTCCATAATTTTTTTGCATGCAAAATTAAAAGCAAATTTAAACTGTTGTGACTCTTTCAGTATTGTCATTGATTCAAGCAGTTTAAATCTTTTGTTAATACATTACATTCTGAGTCCATTCTATGGACAAAGATAAAGTTTATAGAAAAGGACACTTTGTAATCCTCTAAACTCTAAGAGAGTAAAATCTATTTTTATAAGCAAATGTAAGCAATTACTTACCCGTTCGTACCAGCTCAACTCGTGAGACTTCGCGGAGTCCACAGTGATCGTTGGAAAGTCGTCCAGTTTTTCAAGCTTGAAATTAGATGACTCGGGTTGATTGGTAATCTAAAACAAACAATTCTTACTAGGAAAAAAATAAAGATATAGATATAAGTACTAACTAGCAATGTGATATGAGATCAGATTGTTAGTTACATGATTTAGTTTTAACAAGGTACTGACTTGTTAAAAAAATCATGGATAAATGTTATAAACATTTATGTGATTTAACATTACCAGATGAAGGCTTCGCTAGTTGGAGCTTTAAGCACCTACCACCAATCTGGAAAAGCGAAGTACTGTCGACGTCTTTGAAGGTCCCTCTCTTAGACTCTAATCATTCTCATCACTTTATGCTTTAGTGAGACCTGGTCAATAAAGGCTGAGGATGAACGAAGAATCTTTGTGTTTGAAAATAAATACCTACGCTACATATACTGGTTATCAACCTCCGTAAACTCCTCCGCTGCTCCCGTATCTGGATGAAAAGTCAATTTGAAAGTGGTGCCTCCCTGCTAGAACTGAGCTTTCCACTCGAAAGCAGAAACATGGTTTGATGATACGAACATTTGGCTGCACAATTTCAGATACTCCTCTCTGACATAGGCTATATAACTCCACTTCACTTCGCACACCATAGACTCTGGCTCGGGGACAAGCAAAAACCATCCTTTTTGGCTCCAGGCAAGAGTTCTTGTGCCTTGGCAAGAGTTTTTGGGCATCTGTAATGTGGTAATCAATGTTACCATTATAATTAGGCTGTATCAAGGGTGGATTGACGTCAATGCAAATTTCCGGATTTGTGTCACTTGTTGTGACAGGTATCACTGGATTTAATCTTCTAAGTCCTTCATCAATATTCATTTGGTTTATGTTAATCTGGTCAGTTTCCTGATGCGCCTGCCAAATTTCATCATCCTAGCTTACCTTTAAGTGCCTAGACTAGCAAAACCGGAACCGACAAATCCGACCAACAGAACTTGTGATCGCTATATGTCATTTAGTAGATACTAAGTGTCATGAAAATCACGATATTTCATCAATAAGAGAGACCTAATTAGTTTTTCCAGAGCAACCAAATTTGTGGTAAATTTAAAACCTAATTTAAATATACTTCTAAAATACAGTCTTGACGCACAGCTATAATTAAGAAACAACTATCCAATTATTATAAAATATAATTATTCATCAGTTTATTCTGACAGTTACACATTCTTACATTCAGCTGTGCAGTTTTAATGACATTTAATAGTTAGACCAAGGTCTGAAAAGCTGCTTCTTCAGGTTCTTTTCTTCTTCTTTTTTAATAACAATTAGAAGTTAGACAAGGGAAAGCATAGCAAATACTTTAATAGCGGGTAATATTCTAATTTATTAAATGCTGACAAGCTCCGCGTTTTAAGTTATTAAATTGCTGATAGTTTTTCAAATCATACTGGGAACTAACCTGGAAAATTCCCCTTATATAAATCCCCCAGACAATTCCCTACTTGTTGAAAATACAATTCCCTACTCGCTGAAAATACCCCACAAATTTATACTTACTTTCATAAAAAAAAAAATCGTTAAGTAATTTCAAATCATGCTGGAAATCCCCTCTCCCCAAAGTGAAAAAAATCCCTTTTTGGGAAGTCCCTTCCACCAGAAAATCCTGAAGAAATGGTGGAAATGGGAGGGGTGTTGGTTGCCCTCAAATCACGCCCAACTATTAACAAGAGCTAAGATCTCATATGGCACTTGTGACGAGGCAAGAAGAGCTAAGAGCCAAGAAACTCATATGGTATGAGCTCTAATAAAATTCTAAGAATCAATAGATTGATTTAAAATAAGAGCTCTTAGTCACAATGTTCTTCTAAACATCAAAATTCATCAAGATCTGATCACCCACTCGCAAGTTATAAATACCAAACCTTTTCTAATTTTTCCTCTCCCTTTGGTCCCTCCAGATGGTCGAATCCGGGAAAACAACTTTACCAAGTCAATTTGTCCAGCTCCCTGACACGCCTATCAATTTTCATCGTCCTAGCACGTCCAAAAGCACCAACCTCGCAAAATCACTGAACCCCCCCCCCCCCAATTCAACCAAAGAGAGCGAATCCAGTACGGTTCCGTCAATCACGTATCAAGGAAATTTACTTATTCTATCCACCAACCTTCATCCCAATTCCTCCACTCCAAGTGTTTTCCAAGATTTCCCCCTCCAACTCCCCCAATGTCAAAAGATCTGGTTGGGATTTGAAATAAGAGCTCTGAGACATGAATTCCTTCTAAATATGAAAATCAAATCAAGACAGCAACTGCAGTTTATGATTTCTGTAAAGTCAACATTGAAAAAATAAACTTTCACTTTATTGACAAAAAAATGCTGAAGCTTTTAGATTGGAGTTAGCATCACAATTTTTAAATGATGGTTTTAAAATTTTTTCATTATTTCAAACCACTAAATACAAATCAAATTGAAATAAGGAGGACTAGTGATAGTCCTAATCCTACTCTAATGTTTTTTTTATTCTGCTATGGATTGGGTCTGCATTAAACCATTATGTGGCTGCAAACTACAATGGAAAGTGGTACTTTGGACTTGTTAAAACTGTGTTTCATGAAGAAGAAAATGCTGAAATTCTTTTTCTTGACCCTCCATGGCCTGCTGCCAGCTTTTACTGGCCTCAAAGAGAAGACTTGTGCATAATACCTTTGGAGCACATTATCAGTCAATACAGTTGATCAAGCACTGTAATCAAGTAGCACTGGCAGAATGGACTACTTCAAAAAAGAGTGTATCAGAAAAACAGAAGTGTTGGATGAAGTGGAAAAAATATAACAAGCAGAACTAATAAATACTGTAAAAGATATTGATTCTTAGGCTTCATTTTTTATTTTATTTCACATTTATTACAAGTAAGTAAACCACAAATTTATAATTTCTTAATAATATTCGACTTTTTGGAATATTAACTAAACATGTGAAAAAGCCATACATCTTTTTTGTTCATATGTTAGCCTATGTATCTAGGAGTATGTAAAAAAAAATGAACACTTTACCAGGTCTGAGACCTGAGATGTTGCAATTTTAGTAAATCCTAGCAGTGGTTTACAAATAAAAAATATATTCTGATTATAGTATTTTTATTATTTTTTGGAGTTGAGAAAGGTTAGTGAATGTATTTTTTCTTGATTTTAAATATTTTGATCAAATATTATGCAAAGTTTCATGGTGATATCTAAAATAGTTTTCAAGATATTATTTTTTTAAGCTACAAGTTACATTGCAAGATGCAAAATCCAAGGCCTAAAATTGCATTAAATTAAGAAAATAAAAAAAAATTGTAGAAAAAAAACTATAAGAGATAGAGAAATAAAATTTGGTATTTATCAATAGGATTGCAAATGCAACAATTGTGCCAAGTTTCATCAAAATCTAAAGAGGTGGCTGTCATGACCTGGTTGACTTGACATGGAATGACCCACTGTCCACCACAAAATAAACTGATATCACTGCGATGATGGTCATTAATTAAGTAACTAGGATAGAATATAATGGGTATTTCAACTTTTGTGATCTAAGCCTCATTTGTTATTTTGTTTTTTGACCCCATTTGAGGACCATTATTTACACTTTAAGTCTTTGTGAAATTCCTTACTCATATTTTTTTACTGTGTGAAGATTGGTTATGCTGCTTCATTTGGGATAGCATAAAATGTTATATCATGAAATTTTGTTTAACCATAGAAGACTTGAACTGCTTAATAAACAACTCAAACTTCCAAAGAAGTAAAAAAAAAACCAAAAAAAAATGGGTAAATAGTACAGAAATAGAACAATAATGATAGATGGTAATAAGCTTACCTAAGCTAGTATAAAAGGCAGGTTGGCATCAGAGAATATATTAGAAATAGAATAGTTTTAACTAGTGATATTAAATTTATTGGAGACCCCCATATATTTAGAAAAATCATTCGGTAACTGCTTTTTGTAGAATATGAGGTGTGACTGATTAATATATTTACTGTTGGGTTATGTTGATATGATGTTCCTGGAGGCAAAGTAAATTAATGATTTTTTTAATATTTATTGTTTATTGTGATTATATTAGTTATGTCAGTGGCCAAGTATTCTTTTTGATTTAAGGATTTTGTTTTCTCTACCTCTCCTGTGGAAAGACTTTGCTTTTTAAGGGAGATAGCAATATTTTTTTGGCATATTATGAGTTAAATCAATAAATCCTTCTCTTTTCAATAGGACCTAGTATACAAGAGATTGCAAGATTCACCAAGTGAAATAACTGTCTGAAATAACTAAATTGATTTTTAGGGTCATTGTCTTAAAAATTTTCATATGGGAAAGGGTAAAATAAGGTAAAACCTATTTCTGAGCAATACCACCATCCATTCAACTTCTGTACAGGTAACTTTGTGAATTTAACTTTTAAATTCCATTTTCAAGCTATTTCTATGGTAAGATAGGAGCCATCCTCTCCAGGGACATACTTTTGGGGATGCAGGCCTTGAGGTCCAGCTTTCTGGCCCCAAATAAATGTTTTCTTATTATTGAGCCCCTCCCCCCCAAAAAAAAACCCTTCAAAAAAGGAAAAAAATCCTGCATACATTCCTAACTCTCCCTTCAGGATAAAACTATGAAGCTAACATAAGGAACCCAATACAAATTTTAGAAAAGCTATTGTAATGGTAAGCTTCCTATTCTTGCTTCTAGTTTACAGTTGGACCTACTCAAAGAAAAACACTAACATTCTGACAACTTATTAGCCATTCTTGAATTAATGGACATCAAGGAATGAATTAATAAATCATTTTACAATACAGTGTGGTGTTTATTTAGAGCAGGAGTACTTATATACTAACATCCAACTAAGTTTTAAAATCATTTTCTAAATAACAGTTGGCAATAATGACACCACAGTTGTCTATTAACAACCATTTAAATTAGCCACCTAATGATTTCCCCATGATTCCCATACAAGAAATACTAAAATCTAAATTACAAGAGGATACAAACGTTCAACTTACAAATGATTGAAACAGATAATGCCCACCGACCCGACCCCCCAATTAAGCCATATTTCTTTTAAAAGTTGCTGTTTATGTTGCTGTTTTTAAATGATTAAAATGAAACGGGATAAGAAAAAGCTTTAAAGATGGCTCAGATGGCGTTCGTAAAGTTTGGAAAGTTACCCGCAAAGCTCGAAAATTTGCTTCGTTAACCTTCCTTAAATCTTTACATGGGCAAGCATTAAAGTTAAACTTTGGTTAACTTTTTCAAAAAGTTCATAAAGATAACCAATATGAAAAGAATTCCAGAGAAAACTTATAAAAGGATTTGGAAATGTGGAATCAGGAAACTGAAGATATGCTAATTTCTTTAGTCCAAGAACAATTCAAACCTTTTTTACTAGGCCACTCAAATATAAATTGTTTTCCTACCATTTCAATTAAGTGTGAATTTTCTTATGAGATTAGAGGACAACTACCCAGCCCCACCCTTTGGCAATTTTAAGTGCCCCCTCTCCTCAACACTGATCAAAATTTTGGGATCGTCGGTTTGCTCATACTGGTCAGAAGGTCTAATAGCTATACTTCCGGAGATGCAATGCCCCCCTCCCAAATCCCCGGCTATGGATTTAAATTATTGAATTTGCCCATTGTTAATGCGCAGAATTTATCATTAGGAGAAGGGGAAATATTTGATTCTGGGTGTATCCGAAAAGGCTAAAGGTATTAAACTTAAATTATGGAGGATGTTGAATGGTTTGTTATGCTAAATCAAAAGGCACTACCATTCAGTTTATCAAATAAGAGGGTATTTTAAAAACAGCTGAGGGTATTAAGTTGAAACTTAAAGGACATTTTGAAGAGGATGTTGAAAAGTGGTTGGAGGGCCACCAGTCCTCTCTAAGGACCTTTTTAGCTGCCTTTCTTTCAAAAATATTCCATATTATTTAGTAATAGACATTTTGTTCAAGATAGTCATAAGCTTCAACGACTAATAATATGGGGATGACATAGCCCCCCACAACTTTGAAAAACGACACCGAACACATTAAAACACACTGTGTACGTGCTGGTTTTCAGAAGGACGTACCTTCAATATGTAAGGAATGTCTGAGGGTTTTAAGTTGAAAATTTTAGGGGACGTCGAAAAGTTTTTGGAGGGCAGCAAGCCGCCTCGCCCCTTTTAGATGCTCCCTTCTCCCATCACTAATAAAAAGTTTGGAAAACCTTTTTTGTTTAAAACAGTAACACTCCAGTAACTGTTCCTCCGCAGATGCAATCGCTCTCCTCCCCATCTTCCCCAGGACAAGGTTTACAGATTTTGCAATTTGCCCTCTTTTACATGCAGGATTTATCTTAAAGAGATCTATATTCTAGGTGTGTTCGAAAAGGGTAAGGGTGTTAAGGTGAAACTTTGGGGAATGATGCGGAGTATGTTAAACCAAATTTAAAAATACTATATGCATCCTGTTATCAAAAATGTGTATATGCAATATCACATTAATAGATGAGGGTATTAAGTTTAAACTTAATCAAAAATAAGGAAAAATTGAAGACCTTTAAATAAGATGCACAAAACGAGTTGGCTGTTTGTCGTAAAGAATGCACTAGTGTTGCCTATATTTGGAAAAGGCTTATTTGATTGTAATGTTGAGGAGGATGTTAAAAAGTGGTCGGAGGGCAATCGATCTCCCTAACATTCTCTTTTTAGCAGCCCTTCCTCCAAAGACATTTGATCAAAATTTTGGAATATCTCGTTCAAAATAGTCGAAAAGTCTAATAACTATATCTCCAGGGATGACGTCAATTGTGGGATGATATAATTCGTCAATTGTTTATATAAAGGGTTGTTTGTTGGGAAAATAGGGCATGTTTGATCCTGAGTCTCCAAAAAGGCAAAGAATATTATGTTGAAATTGAAAATGTTGAATGGGTGTAAAATAAAATGAAAGCACACTGTGTGCAGGATGGTTGTCAAGAGGTTACAAGAGAAATGTTTTAGAAGAGCTAAGGGTATATACAATAGCATTTAACCTCCAAACACTTTAAAATAACCGAAAAAGCAGGTCGAAGCACATTCAATATTAGAAAAAATTATATTTTTTGACAAACCTCGTATCCTGATTCTTATAGTTCCATGGCTAATATTTATGACATTATTGCTTGTCCAAAGTACCCAAAACTATGGGACTTCAGTCGACACTAAAAAACAATTAAAATGCAATAAAATAAACAAATATGAATAATGTTCATTCAGCTCTTGTATTTCGGACTATCAAACCCGTGAGCATAGCAATTAGCTAACTGAAAATTTTGATAGAAAGCATTTAGAAAAAAAGAAGTGGGGGGGGGGGGGTTGCATACAGTCTGATTACTCTTGACTTTTAAAAATTGATCTAGAGCTTCCTATTTAAACTGCAATTTCTAATCATTTGAGTTCCCTTCGAAGTTAATACGACCTTTTCTGTAAACACTTTATATGCCCTGGGGCATAAGTTACAACTCTTCCCACGGGTTTTTGGGGGCAAGGGTGTGTGAACTTCGAAGTTTTGTTATCTGATCGTTGAAACATTTCAAACAAAATGGTTATCTCAAAATTCTGAGCGGGTGCATTTGGGGAAAAGAGGGTGAAGGGGGGGGGGGATATGTGTCCACCATAATTTTTTATGACTCAAAGAGATTTCAATTTGCAATCAAATAAGCCACCTCTGATGTTTATACGATCACCCCTTACAAAAACCTTATCTGCCCCCTTCCTCCGGGGGGCATAACTTACAACACTTCCCCCGGGCTATGTTGACCCCTCAGCTTTTGTTATTTGATCTTTAAACTATTTTGAACAAAATGGATGTCTAAAAATTTGGATCAGATACATTTGGGGAAAAGGGGCCTTCCGGGGGAGGGAGGGGGTAGTTGCCCTCTGATCACTTTTGACTAGAAATTTCAAATTACAATCGAAAATGCCATCTCCGAAGTTAACTCAATGTACAACACTTACCCGAAGGTTCTGGTGGGCTGTGTTATCCCTTTAGTATTTGATGATCTTTGGTAAATTTTTAGCAAAATGGCTATAATGAAATTCAATCGGACCCTTTTGGGGAAAAGAGGGCTGGTGGAAGAGGCGAGGAGGGGTTATTGGAAACCAGATCACTTTTGACTCTTAAAAAGGGAATTAGAACTTTCTATTCCTAATCATTTGAGTTCCCCAAAGGTGTATACGACCACGTATTCCATAAGACTTTATATGCCCCCACGGCATAAATTACAACTCTTCCCCAGGCTCTAGAGAGGGGGGAGGTTATGTTAACCCTGAATATTTTTTTATCTGATCGTTGGCCTCTTTTGAATAAACTGGCAATGTCAAAATTTTGTTCCGATACATTTGCGGAAAAGAGGGTATGTTTGGGGAGGGGTTAGATACCTTCTGATCCCTTTTGACTCATAAAAATGTAACTAGAACTTTCAATGAGTCACCTCTGAAGTCCCTACGACCCCCCCCCCCTCCTATATAAAAACCTTATATGGCCTAGGAACATGGCTTATAACTGTTGCTCCAGTGCTCTAGGGGTTCGTGTCGACTCCGGAGTTTTCATTATTGCATTTTCGAGCTATTTTTTAACAAAATGGCTGACTCAAAATTTTGACCACATGGGTTTAAAAAAGGACGTGGTGGGGGTAGGGTTGTTGTTCTTTGGTCTGTTTTGACTCTTTAAAAGTGAACTAGAGCTTTGAATTTCCAATCAAATGAGCCCTCTATAATGTTTATACGAGCATCCCTTCTTTAAGAACCATATATGCCCCCAGAGAATAACTTATAAGGCTCACTCCTGGACCCTGGGGAGTTGTGCCGACCCTGAGTATTATTATCTGATGTTTCGACTATTTTTAACAAAATAGTTATCTCAAAATTTTTGTCGGATGGGTTTGGGGAAAAAGGGCTTGGAAGAGGGGGAGGGGCTAGTTGCCAGATGATCTCTTTTGACTCTTAAAAAGTGAAATAGAAATTTCAATTTCCAATCAATGAGCCCTCTTAAGTTTACTGGAGCATTCCCTTTACAACAACCATATATGCTCCCAGGATATAACTTACAACGCCTGCCCCCAGGCTATATGGGTTGTGCAGACCCTGAAGTTTTCGTTATAGGATTTTCAAACAACTTTAAAAAATGGCTATCTCAAAATTCTTTATCCGATGTTTTTGGGAAAGAAGAGCGTGGGAGGGCTAGTCGCCCTCTGATCTCATTTGACTCTTAAAAAGCGAATTGGAACTTTCAATTTCCAATGAAATGAGCCCTCTCTGAGGTTTATACGAGCATCCGTTCTGTAAGAACCATATATACCCCCAGGACATAACTTAAAAAAACACACCCCCAGGCCCTGAGGTTTGTGTCGACCCAGGAGTTTTTGTTGAATGATCTTTTAACAATTTTTAAAAAGATGGATATCTCAAAATTTTTATACGATGCATTTGGGGAGAAAAGGGCGTTGGGGGTGGCTAGTAGCCCTCCGATCTCTTTTGACTCTTGAAAAGGCCACCAGAACTTCTGATTCAAACCGAATGAGTCCCTTCTGAAGTTTATGCGATGACCCCTTCCATATGAAATGCCTTTGGGAAAAAAATAATGAAACATTAGAGCCGTATGGCCTTTGCTATAAGCAATGCCATAGCATCGCCTCTGATTGCGCTAAAAAGAAAAACTAATTTTCATATATTTTATGAAAATAAAAAAGATAGAATAAGATCTAATGTCTTCTTCAATAAAGTATTTAAACATGAATAAGAAAGACTCTGAGCGTGTTGTCGATTTCACCTCTTTTTTTTCTCTCACCTTCTTGCACACATTCTTAGGGTCCCTATTAGGGTTTAAGTAATATCTACATGAAAACTATGATGCTAGTAATAAAAACGTTTCTTTAGGATTTTTATCACTGAACTATGCAGAGTTACTTCCAAACGAGAAGATAGGGAACAGTTGACCAAATAATATACGGAATTTCAGTTGATGGCTAAAAATGTTCAGTCTTTTAGAATCTTGGTCAATGATCAACGGGATTACAACCAAAGAAAACATGGTGAGAGTTTTCAGAAGTCAGAATGCAATTTCTTCAAAGAGAAGAATGGTAGATACCCCAATCAAAATATCAGCATTAAGTATAATAGCTCCAATTTTCAGCTTATAATACATCATATTGGAGTCATTAGATTTGAATGGAGGAAGAACAAATCCATGCTATAAAATTTTTGCTCAAGCCCCAACTACATCTCAAAAACTTGAGGTCCTGATATTTCTTGGAAAAAAGATTTCTAATGTCTTATTATCTAAACCTTTTCTACAATGCTATTAAAAAAATAAATGTGAATGTGCCAATTAGTCTGATTGATCTTAGCACCATTTAGCATTTAGCACCATGTAGAGGTAAACATGACTTATGATTTTTTTGGAAAATCCCGCAAATGTGATAGGAGAAATTGTTAATAAAGCACTTGTTATATGAAAAATTCAAACAGTGGACAACTTAAGGCATAACCCCTGATACTGTTTACGATATTTTCTTTGAGCATTCAATTTGTCCTTTATTTTATTTTGTCTTTCAGTCCATTACGTTTTCAAGATGTCGATTTTTTGCTACGAATCTTCAGATTAAACAAAAAATTATCTATCTATATATTAGTTATAACTGTATCTAACACCATTTTATTACGAAATTCCAAATACAAGGTAAAAAAAAATAATAATAACGGAACCAGAAATATAACATCATAGACCATCACCTTTAAGGTAGGTTATATCTTAAATAGAAGACATTAAAAAATAGAGCTAATAACAGATCTAAAACCATAGGCATTTCATGCAATATTTAATCAAACATAATAAAAAAAAAAAATTCCGCGTAAATTTCTCTTTGCTTTGTTTTCGTCAACTCACGAAGAATAAAATAGAAGGTAACAAACTTCTTTGACTTATTACCTCTTTACTTAACTATTAATTAAATTTTAAGCACCATGAAAAGCCATTTCGGCTTTTCGTAAAATTCGTAAAATTTTACGAATTTTTTATTAATTTTCTTAAGCAGAAGACCGAAATTTCAATATATAGCAGAAAACTCCATAAAATAATTCGTTTTAAAGCCACAAACTTTATATTTACAGGTATTGTCACCGAATATCAATTTTTACTAACACTGAAAAAGTTAAGTTGCTTTTGAAAACAATAGAAATAAAAATACTTCAAGGAAATTTTGATACTGAAGACACAGCAGCACTACAACCCAGGAATTATGAAAGAACTATCCTATGAAATTATAATTCATCCTTTACCCTTTCATTGACTACTACAGGCTTAGGAATTTTTTAATCTTCTTCAGCATTCAATAGAACTTCGTCACTACTTCTATTTCTTTCTTCACTAAAAACTTCTTCTTTGATTTGAAATTTCGTAGTATTGTCTTTTCCTGCTTCTTCTACGGCACGTTTAACGTCGCTGAATATCTCATCAATTGTTACTTTAGTGCTCCAAGCTTTGATCACCCTCCCTTCAGGATTAACCAAATATTTGTAGAAATTCCATTCCGGATGTATAGATGATTGGGCTAGAATAAAAACGGAAGTTAATGTTAGAAATGATCGGTTACCATTTCTAACGAATGTAGTCGTAAGAAAAAGATTTTTTATATTCTACTACTACTACTAACAACTCAGCACGGCAAAAATCGCCCAAGGCCAATACATTTGAACATATCGCTGCAATAACCAACTCCATTCAGTTTCGATCTTAGTTCACTCCCATGGTATTCTCGCGAAATCTTGACTTATTATCTCTTCCTACTAGAGGCCTTCAAGGGCATCTTGCTTTGCGTTTTGCTCCAGCTGGATTAACAAAAAGCAGAACTTTTGGTTGCATATCATTCTTCATTTATAAAACGTACCCAAGCATTCTTGACCTTCTTTTTTCATTTATATCTTAACGTTACCAGGGAAACGGGATTCATTTATAAAACGTACCCAAGCTATCTTGACGTGCTTTTTTCATTTATATCTTAATGTTACTAGGACAATGGGATACATTATAAGATGTACTCAAGCCATATTGACGTTCTTTTTTTCATTTATATCTTTACGTTACCAGGAAAACAGGATTCATTTATAAAACGTACCCAAGCTATCTTGACGTGCTTTTTTCATTTATATCTTAATGTTACCAGGACAATAGGATTCATTTATAAGATGTACTCAAGCCATATTGACGTTCTTTTTTTCATTTATATCTTTACGTTACCAGGAAAACAGGATTCATTTATAAAACGTACCCAAGCTTGGTGTTCTTTTTTTATTTATATCTTAACGTTACCAGGAATAAGGGGATGGACTAATGTTTTTATTTGTATAGCTTCTTGTTTAACTTCTTATACAACAAGCGTTGGAGAGAAAAAATAAGCCTGTCCAATTGGCTTGAAAAATTTTCAAGTAGAAACTTTGAGAATTTTAAGACTGTGGGTGAATTTGTCCGTGTGGGCATGGTAAATGAAGAATCCTTTTTTGATGAACTGTAAATATATTAAGGTTAGTGAGGTTTTTATTGTGTTTCTCAAATTCTCATAAAGATCTAAGTTTCCATTCTGTTACTGAAAACATGTAAATTATTTTCACATCTAACTCCAATCTTAATCCGATATTTGAATCAAACACATATTTGGAGTCAGTACAAAAACAAAATAATTTCTCCTATAAGCTCTTACAAAAGTTGGTGTTTCTAGGGATGAAAAAAATTGAACCGAATGGAAATGGCGGCACTGAATCTTAGAACGAACAGAAACTAAGCCATAAATAAAGTCCAACTTAAGACAAACAGAAATTACCATAAATGGGGGTGCGCTGTTGGTAGCCTCTCCACCTAAAAGTCTAGACTGTCATTTGCGCTTTACTGAAAACATGTAAATTATTTTCACATCTAACTCCAATCTTAATCCGATATTTGAATCAAATACATATTTAGAGTTAGTACAAAAAACTAAATCTTTTTTCCTACAAGCTCTTGAACAAGTTGGTGTTTCTACGGATGAAAAAAATAAATAAACAGAATGAAACGGGCAGCAGTGAAACTTAGAGCGAACAGAAACTAAGTAATAATTGAAGTCCAACTTACAACAAACACAAATTACCATAAATGGGTGCGCTGTTGGTACCCTTCCCACCCCAAGGTCTAGACTGTCATTTGCGCTTTACCGAAATTTGTCAAACTGAAAGCTTTACTTAGCTAATATATCTTCTATAAAAGTGGATGGAATAGATTTAATAGGAAAAAAGAGATGAAAACTAATCAAAATTGGTACAATGGTAGACTATAAAAAGTAATTTGCTAGTATTATTACATTATAGTAATATATTTTCAAGAGTTGGATTTCTTTACAAAACCTACAATTAAAAAATGAAACTATTCAAAACAGCTCCTCGTTTAGTGTAAATGTTTGGTTTCACTTCTTCATTCGCAGAAATTTCAGTTCATTTTAAGTTAGACTTCTTATACGAATTAACTTATGCTTGTTTTAAGTTTCAATGTCAGTCTTCACATTTTGTTGCAATACTTTCTTTTTAACAACTTAGTTTCTGTCTGTTTTTTATTCGTAAAATTAATTTATGCATGTATTATGCGTGTCACAAAATCAATAAATACAAAAAAATTATCATGTTCCATGCTCAAGTATTAAGGTTAGCCACCATTCAGATGCTAGTTCATTCAGATCAGTTCTTTGTGCCATTGTTTGGAGATGAGACTTGCAGAACTTTTATCTTATATTTTTGAAAAGCTAGTTGCTGCACTTTGTTGCATTCTCAATCTGGCATAGGTAAGAGAGAGAGTATGTCAAACAGGCTATTTTTACACTACCAATTGCTTTGCCTTAAATTTGTTATATGAACAGCGAAAATATTCAAATACTCCAATAAATAGAGAAACAGAAGAATAAGATTTATTAGGCCTATATATATGGTGCTAGGCGTATTATCACGCGGCAAATCCCCCGCCGAAAAAAATTCTTGTGATGGAAGTGCACAAAGGTAACAGGCTGGGACTAAGAAGTGCTAGTAATTAATTCCCACGGACTTGGCCTGGTACAGACAACCATAGTACATGACGGCATTTCACCCCTTATCATCGTGAGCGCGTCCACTGGGCATACATCAGAAGGTACTGTATCTCTGAAGTATCTTTAAGGGAATTAAAAAAAAAAAATGAAATTTAAATAACATGGAGTCAAACTCTAAGTTAGAACCAAGTAAATTATAAACTGACAGAACTAATTATTCCAAATAAGAAAGCCAAACAGTTTAATCAAAGAAAGTTTAGTCTTTAAAATAAAGAAAGAAATAAGTAAATAAACGTAAGAAGCAAGAAAATAAGTAGAGAAAAGAAAGAAAAGTAAAGAAAGAAATAAGAGAAGCTTACTATACCAATACAAAGACCCCTTTCTTTCAGCAGTCGTGCTTTCGAAATCAAATTTGTAATGAATTTACTCAACAAACAAATTCCAAGGAAGAGGCAAAAAACAAATTTTGTGCAAAAACATCGCTATTTTGTATCTTAACACATCTATCTTGGGCCATCTATAGTGAGTTCATAAAAATTGAATTTGAAGTTATGCTATAAAGTAGCTACAGGGAGCTAATTCTTGACGGTTATATATCAACAATTATATTATGTCCTACTCGGGTAGCTATTTCTTGTCATTCTAAGGGTAACCAGTTTGATCGTTGTAAGGGTAGTGGTTTTCTAAGGGTAGCGGTAGCGGTTTGATTCTAAGGGTAGCGGTTTGATCGTTGTAAAATCTATCTTATTGTGAAATTCCACAACAATACACTATAAAATAATACTATGTATATATAATATCCACAATAATAATACAATAAATAAACTACTGTCAGTTGTAGTTGAATGCTTCAACTACGACTGACAGTAGTTTTAAATGCTATTAATAAATAAACATTAAAATAGATAAACAAAAAATAAAATAAAAGTTGACAAAGCATCATGCTCTGACGAAGCAGGAGGAAAGAATCAAACCAGCAATTAAATAGAAACATTCAAGATTTTTAGACTAAAGGTAAAGTGGTATAGTTAAAATACCCAAGAATTTAGCGTAATTAGAGGAGAAATATCACAACACTCAGACCCTCTATATAAGTGCATATTTATTATTCACTATATATTATTTGTTATTTATTATTTTATATTTATCATTATTTTTAATAATTTATATTTTTTATGTTCGGTTGTGTGGTGTGTGTTTGTTTCTGTGTTTGTGCTGTTGTATTGGTGATTTCTTTTTTCACTATATAAAACATACAAATAACGAAGCAAACTCAGTTTGACCCTATGAAACTCAGTTTAACAGTTCAATTTTCTTATTCTAATTACTTACCAACAAGGTTTCTAAACGCCGGATGCGATTTATCACCAATGACATCTATCTTCGAAAACACAGGAGACTCAACACGATAATTTCTGTACACAAAATTCTTGATGTCATAGTTGGTACTTGGCTCCTGCTCACCAAACTGATTACAAGGAAAAGCCAAAACTTGAAATCTATATTCAAAGCCAAGTATATCTTGCATTCGTTTTAAAGCTTTATAATGAGAATCTGTAAATCCACGTTGACGACTAGCGTCACCTAAAAAAAGGATTATTGACAAAGAAATATAACAAGCAAACTTTAAAACGGAGCCATTAAAACTGGAAGAAAAAGAAGAGGAAACGTCAAACGTTAATACTTCTACTTACTGCAGGTAAATAAACCCCTACCAATAGCAAGATAAGTAATATATGATCATGTTCAGTGAATATTGACCAAATTGACACCCAAGTAAGTTAGTGATTACATAACGCTTAGAATAATTGAGTGATACGGATGCATATGACCTGTTGTTAGAACGCTTCAAACCCCGAAAAACAACAACTTACTTCTAGGACCGATAACTTCTTCCAGAAGTTTTCTTAAACTTCTTTTTAATTTCTCTCCGTTTGTAAAATAATTTACATCCTATGTCTGCGAATATTTCAATCAAGGAAGTTAGCACAGTAGAAAACCTCTAAAGATGTGAAATTATACAATGAGACTAATTTTGAGCGAATTATTATTATTTTTTTTTCTAGCAGGTATACTAGAGTATTTTTAGGGACTGCCCTTTCTTGAACTTCGAAAAAAAAATTCAGCTTCATTCAATACGAAAATTTTTTTTTAATGATGTAAGTTTAATTAAATCTGAATATCTATAACTCTAGCACACAACTAGATAGCTAATTTTTTATTTGCAACAATTACATAGATAGATATGACAAACCAGTGCACATGCCTGGAGGCATACTTTCGCACTGAAATGTTACACTACAAAAATAAAAACTAGCACTTACAATATTACAATGTTACACTACAAAAAAAAAAAAAAAAAAAAAAAAAAAAAAAAAAAAAAAAAAAAAAAAAAAAAAAAATGTTCTGGGTAGCGAAGTCCTAGCTCAAAGTTCTCCTCTCTTCCCTGCCATGATCTTTTTCAAAGGCCTATTTTGACCTGCCTTGTGCCGTAACGAGTTAATTGAAATAGGAATATATAGGAATAAATATGATAAATAGCAATATGATTATTAAATGAAAAAAAATACCGATTAAAAATAGTGAAGTGCAAAACGAGCTAGATAAAAGGAAAAGTGAACAAATGAGCCACGTCCAAGCTGCACTTAGTTTTCTCCGTCAAGGGAAGATATTAGAAAAAAATCTTAAGGGGAGGGGCTCAATATGACATGGGCATCAATAAGCAAAATCTTGGGAGAGGAAGGGGGCAATATAACAAAGGCGTTCATAATTGACGCTTGTTCGATAATTGAACAAGAGCTTAGATGGCACTTGTGACAAGGTTGGAAGGGCTAAGAGCTCTTATGGTATGAGCTCTAGCAAAATTCTAAGAATCAATAGATTGCTTTAAAAGGAAAATCAGAGGCTTAATCCCGGTCGGGATTTAAAATAAGAGCTCTGAGTCACGAGGTCCTTCTAAATATCAAAATTAATGCAGATCCGATCACCCACTCGTAAGTTAAAAATACCTCAATTTTCTAACTTTTCTTCTCCCTTCAGCCCCCCAGATGGTTGAATCAGGGAAAACAACTCTTTCAAGTCAATTTGTACAGATCCCTTACACGCTTACCAACTTTCATCGTCCAAGCACGTCCAGAAGCACCAATGTCAATAGATCTGGTTTGGATTTGAAATAAGAGCTCTGAGAAATGAGTTCCTTCTAAATATCAAATTCAAAATATCAAAAGTTATTTTTATTTAAAAATAAAAGTTATTTAAATATCAAAAGTTAAAAATACCTCAATTTTTCCAAACTAACAACCCACAGCTCCCCCAAAGAGAACGGATCCATACCAATTATGTCGTTCTCGTATCTATAACTTGTGTTTATTCTTCCCATCAAGTTTTGTCCACATCTCTCCTCTCTAAACGTTTTCCAAGATTTCTGTTTTCCCCATCCAACCCTCTATGTCCCCAGATCCGATTCGAATTGAAAATGGAGCATCTGACACATAATATTCTTCTATATATTAAGTTTCCCTAAGATCCGATCACCCATTCGTAAGATACCTCGATTTTCACGTTTTCCATGAGTTCCGGCTTCCCCTCCAACTCCCTTCAATGTCACCAGATCTGGTCGGGATTTGAAACAAGAGTTCTAAAGCACAAAATCCTTTTAGATATCAAACTTCATTAAGATCTAATCACCCGTTCGAAAGTTACATATACCTCATTTTTTCTAATTTTTCTGTATTACTCCCCCCCCCCAACTCCACCAAAGAGAGCGGATTCGGTCGGGCTATGTCAGTCACCAATCTTGGACTTGTGCTTATTCTTTCCACCAAGTTTAATCCTGATCTCTCCACTTTTAGCGTTTTCCAAGACCCCCTCCGCCTTAATGACACTGGATCTGATCGGGATCTAAAATAAGAGATCTGAGTTTCGAGGTCCTTCTAAATATGAAATTTCATTAAAATACGATCCCTCTTTCGTAAGTTTAAAATACCTCATTTTTTCTAATTTTTTAGAATAAATCCTGTCCCCCCTCCAACTCCCCTAAAAAGAGCAGATCCGTTCCAGTTATGTGAATCCCATATCTAAGACTTGTGCTTATTTTTCCCACCGTGCTTATTATTTGTGCTTATTATTTTCATGAGATTTTAGGTTCCGCTTCTCCCCCAAACTTATCCAAATCCGGTTTGGATTTAATATAAGAGGTCTGAGACACGATATCCTTCCGAACTTCAAATTTCATAAGGATCTGATCACTGCTTTGTAAGTTAAAAATACCTCATTTTTCAGAATTAACTCCCCCCCTCCAACTCTCTCAAACAGAGCAGATCCGTTCCGGTTATGTTAATAACGTATTTAGGACTTGTGCTTATTTTCCCCACCAAGTTTCATCCCGATGCCTCCACTCTATGGGTTTTCCAAGATTTTAGGCCCCCCTCCAATGTCACTGGATCTGGTCAGGATTTAAAATAAGAGCTCTGAGACACGATATCCTTCCAAATATCAAATTTCATTAAGATCCCATAACCTGTTCGTTAAGTTAAAAATACTTCATTTTTTTTCTATTTTTCCGAATTAGCCGGATCCCAACTCCCCCCCCCCCAATGGTCAAATCGGTAGAACGACTATTTATAATTTAATCTGGTCCGGTCCCTGATACGCCTGCCAAATTTCAGCTTACCTGGAAGTGCCTAAAGTAGCAAAACCGGGACATCGCTATATGTCACTTGGTTAATACCAAGTGCCATAAAAAGGGATGGCATATTTGGATACTCCAGCCTTAGATTATACTGTTTTTCTGTGAGGCCCCTCGTGAAGTCACAAAATCAATTTGTGATTATAATTCGTAACAAGTTTATTAGCACGGGTCCCCAGTGGGGTTTTTGGAGCAGTGGCGTCAATGGGGTATTATGAGCAGGCCTAGTGGGGTTATACCACTTGCCACCCCCAAAGGCTGGCTCTGCTTAATACTTTCTTATGAAAACAAGATATTCTCAGCAGTTACACATATGACTCAAATCTTACGAATTTATTTTATCAAGCGCCTAAAATTTCACCAATGGCCTTGCGATATAAATGTCTTCAAATCGTCATCTAGGCATGCGGACTTAAAAACAATAAAATGAAAAACAGTTTTTCCTTTCAACTGAAATCAAGGAGTAACATTACAACTTAAAACGAACAGAAATTGCTACGTTTACGAGGGGTCGCCCCACCTCACTCCCTCACTATTTATGCTAAAGTTTTTGAATTTTTAAAAAGCTAATTGTTCTAATTAAACAGATCTTGTGTTTCAGGAGTCATTCTTAAGTAATTGGAGCAAAAAGTCAAACTTCGGCGAAAAGAGCAGGGTATTGAGGAGGGGTAGCCCCCTCTAAATCATTCTTTACAAAACTTTCCACCATAATAATTAGCTCCCTATAAAAGGTCTTCAAGATAAATGGGAGCCATGATGCACGCTATCCCCCCCCCCCCAAAAAAAAAAGCAATTCCGTAAATTCTCCAAACTTTTATAATTACTCATAAAATACTTTACGTCTCTCCCATATTCCCAACAAAGGGCGCAAGCAGACCAGCCTCCCGGACCATTTTCATCACAAGAATCCAAGTGTGCCCTAGGCTATGGCATAAAATTAACAAACACCTACAACCAACACCTTAGCACGCTCCACGGTAGGTTCAGTATCAACTAAAACTCCTCTCAATACATTACTTTAATCTGGTTATAAAATCATAAGCTACTTTAATCTTCTGGTGGTAAAGAACCAAATCCAACATGCCAAGGAAATCATTAGGTTTGCAATGGGGACCCTGATCATTATTTCATGCCCATGAGAAGACAGCTTCTTCCAGCGTGGCTTTAATCTGTTTTGGCCACCTCGCCTTTTTAGAAGATTTCAACAAGTTATTGTGAGCCGCCTTCACTAGACGATTATCAGGCAAATGTAATATCTGTAATAAAAATTTGATCATCTTGATAATGCTCTTATGACACAATTTTGGTAAACCCAGGTCACCTTTGAGAGCCAAACTGTTTCAAGCCCACTACTTTTTTAAAATACATACACTGTAGAGACTTCAATTGTCTCATTGTAGTGGCCCCCCACAATAAAATCATGAAGCGCTCCCAAAAACCTAATAGGGTGAAGATAGACTGAAACTGAAAATTGTCAACAAATTGCTTTAAGCCTTAAATATTCTAAAGAAATTTGGCTCCTCGTTACAAGGAGCATCATTAAATTAAGCTTTTCAATACTTTCATTACAGCTATGGCCAGGTCTCCCTCGTTAACCAGGTATGGGTTGAATGTTTAGTTTTATCGTTGGACGACTCTAAAGGTTCCAATTTGATCTGTAGTTGGTCTTTATCCCACAAGACCAAGATGTAAGCTGGTACGCGTACACATTCCGAGGGAGAAGGTTGGGCGGTGCTTTCGGTAGCAATGGCACACCCTATGTGATAGTAAGACTTTATTTGTAGTTTTTCTATTGAACGGCTCTAGTTTAGAAGAGAAGATTCCCACAATGCATTAGATTTAATTTTATTCATGATAAAAAACAAAAAAGGTACTGATACTGGGTGCTTGTGAAGCGAACATTAAGCCAAATCTTCCTTTAGTAATGAAGCATTCTGAATAAACTGGAGCATTGCGAATAGAGCATCTGCATGTGATTGTATTTGAATCCAAAGTAGTCTATACTGTTGTCCTGTGATTGTGTTTAAGCACCATCTATAACTTAAATCACTGGATAACAGTTAATAGACCTGAAAGAAAACAAAAAAATGCCTCAATGGTAACCGAAACTCTAAAAAATGGAATTTAAAAAAAATTTTAAAAATGGAACCTCAAAAGAATTATATTTTTATGCTGATTTTAAATATATAAGTTTCATCAAGTTCAATCTTAGCCATCAAAAGTTATGAGCCTGAGAAAATTTGTCTTATTTTAGAAAATAGCAGGGAACATCCCTTAAAAGTCATTAAATGTTAACGAAAATGACACCGTCAAATTCAGTGTATCAGAGAACCCTACTGCAGGAGTTTCAAGCTCCTATCTACAAAAATGTGGCCCTAGAATGTCACAGGAGGACTAATTCTAACGGAAATTAAAATTTATAGTGCCCTTTTTAAGTAACAGAAAATATTAGGTCTAAGTTACAAACTTTGACGATTGTTTACATATAGTAAGGGTTATTGGGAAGTGTACAGTCGTTTCCAGGGGGAATTTTTTGTGTTGTGGGGGAGGGAGTTAACGTGGGAGGATCTCTGCATGGAAGAGTTTGTCATGAGAGAAGAGAATTTCCATGAAGGGGCTGCAGGATTTTCTAGCATTAATTAAAAAAAATGACAAAAGAAAATTCAGATGAAAGTAAGGAGCAGCATTAAAACCTAAGAAGTACGGAAATTATTATGTAAATAAGGGGGTTCATCTCCTCCATGATACTTTGCTCTTTATGCTAAAGTATTTTTAGTAATTTTAACTATTTATTGTACGGCCTTTGTGATTCACGGGTCATTATTAAAGAATTGGGACAACATTTAAGCTTTAGTGAAAAGAGCGAGGTAGTGACGAGGGGGCAAACCCTTCATATTGCAAACCGTTCATTACACAAGTTAATTCGTAAGTAACGTATATTTTATTACTAACAAAAACGTTCGTAAAAAAAGTTCTAGTTGCCTTTTTAAGTAATCAAAAATTGGAGGGCAACTAGGCCTCCTCCTCCTCCACCTTTTTTTTTTTTTATCAAAATCGTCTGATCAAAACTGTGAAAAAAACCGTTTAGCAAAAAAACCGTTTAGCCTCGCTCTTTACGCTAAAGTTTTCTATTGATTTAAAAAGTAGAGTTGTAAGAAAGAGTCAAACTTTAGCGCAAAGAGCCAGGTGTTGAGAAGGGGACAACCCCTTTCATATATGGAATAATTTCTGATCGTTTAAATGTCGCTCCTTACTTGCAGTTACAAAAACCTGTTTTTTTTAATTTAATAAATAGCTGAGTCAAACTCAAAACGAGCAAAAATTAAATCTAATAAGCCTAATCTGAGGTTTATACCATAAAATTCCGTAAATTCTGTTCCATAGAAACCTAACATGCCCCCAAGGCACAACTTACAGCCCTATCCCCAGGAACGCATAGGCTCAGCCTGTGGGGTGGGGGAGGGAGTACAAAAGAACAATTTAAGGCTGGTATTTTTAACTTGGGGGGATGGGGCTTCTGTCTGAATCCCTTTCTTCTGTCAAAAGGAACACCCTGCCTCAAAGTTAAAGTGACACCCTCCTGTGGTATACCTGAGGTAGACAAAGGCTGGGGAAAAACCCAGAATTTGTAGGTGTACCTCAAACGAATCAAATTGTGCATTTTATTTTTTTGCCTTAGGCGTTCGAAAAAAAACAACAGGAAAAGATCTAAGGGTAGAAGGAATAAAACAAAGTAGATTTTTAGGTCGCTTCCTATCATTTTCAAGGGAGAGGGCTTTTATTTTATTCCCCTCCCACAGCACAAACGGTATAGCCACTTCCAAAATCAATCCCAGCACACAAGCTTGAGTCACACAGAGACTGGGAGGGAAAGCTGTATTTGGAAGTGTGCTGTAACTAGATCAAATTGTGCATAATTGTTTTCCTTCGATGTTTTAAAAAGCCATAAAAAAAACAAGGGCAGCTATAGAAGACTTTTAAGACAACTCTAAAACATCAATTTTACCCTATATTTCCTGACAAGCACCATACTGTATCCAATATCAATCACCACGTTTGGCCCTTTGGGGCTTGTGATAGTATTTTTTTTTTTAAATAAACATCTTATCTTGCCACATTTTTTTTACAGCAATTTTGCAACACTTGCCATACCCAATTTTTTCTATCTTAACACTACCATAGCCTAGATAGTTGAAGACATCTGAATTAAAAAAAGTTTGATTATTTGAAAAAGCCTTAGTTAAGTAATGACAGTCTGTAAACATACTAATTAATATGCAACATCGACTTTAATATGTTTACAATAAAAGCTTAAGGAAGAAGAAACAAGAGCTAAGAGCTCATATGGCACTTGTGACGAGGCGAGAAGAGCTAAGAGCCAAGAGATCATATGGTATGAGCTCTAACAATATTCTATGAATCAATAGATTGATTTAAAAAGAAAAATAAGAGGCTTAATGCAGGTCAAGATTTAAAATAAGAGCTCTGAGTCACAAAGTCCTTCTAAATATCAAAATTCATTAAGATCCGATCACCCACTCGTAAGTTATAAATACCTAATTTTTTCTAATTTTTCCTCTCCCTTTTGCCCTGCAGATGGTCGAATCTGGGAAAACGACTTTATCAAGTCAAATTGTGCAGCTCCCTGACACGCCTACCAATTTTCATCGCCCTAGCACGTCCAGAAGCACCGAACTCGCCAAATCACTGAACCCCTCCCCCCAGCTCCCCCAAAGAGAGCGAATCCAGCACGATTCTGTCAATCACGTATCAAGGACATTTGTTTATTCTATCCACCAAGCTTCATCCCGATTCCTCCACTCCAAGTGTTTTTCCAAGATTTCCCCCTCCAACTCCCCCCAATGTCAAAAGATCTGGTCGGGATTTGAAATAAGAGCTCTGAGACATGAATTCCTTCTAAAAATCAAATTTCATTACGATCCCATCATCTATTCGTAAGATAAAAATACCCCAATTTTCATGTTTTCCAAGAATTCCGGTTTCCCCCTCCAACTCCCCCGAATGTCACAGGATCTGGTCGGAAATTGAAATTAAAACTTTAAAGCACAAGATCCTTCTAAATATCAAATTTTATTAAGATCTGGTCACCCTTTCGTAAGTTACAAAGATAGCAGATCCGGTTCAGTTATGTCAGTCACGTATCTTAGACAGGTTTCTATTCTTCCCATCCAGTTTCATCCTGATCTCACCGCTAAATTCGATAAGGACTATTGATAATGCCCTAATGCCAATTTCCATCAAAACGAACCTGAGCTGAATTGGACTTTAGCAAGAAAATATTTTGTATAAAAAGCATGAGCTATATTTTGATTAATCCTATATAGTTTCTAATAAGGTTCGAGTAGTATTTTGGGTTAGATTTTTAAAGTAACATACTAGAGCGTTTTCTTAAATAAGTTCGGAGACCAAGCAGGCAAAGCAAGACAATGCAAGGCAACAGGACAACAAAAGAAAAAAAAATTAGAATTCCAAGTACTGACCTTTCTTTATTATAGCTTTCTTAGGCAAAATTGGTTGAGTGGAAACAATTTTCAAATCCGCTTAGTTGCTAAGAAAAAAAAAAAAAAAAAAAAAAAAAAAAAATCAGAAGCGCGAAGTCTTCCTGAAAAAGCCTCATTGAAATCATGGCTCAAATAAGATTTTTTTTTTGCAAAATTATTATTTTCTTTTTTGCTGTGGATAGCTTCGTTTTTTTTTCCGTGTCCTTATTCTCCCGTATTGTCAAATAGAGACGATTCAGAAACTTACATATCTGTACGATATTTTTACATATTATTTCTCCTTATTTGAGTTCCAGCAATTTCAATTTAAGAAACTCATTTATCGACAGCATGAGAAAATATAAGAAAACGTGGTAGTTTGCAGCCAGTTGAAAAGCAGAATAAATTTCAAAAGCAAAGGCAATTTTCACATTCAGCCGTGTCTTCAATAAAGTTTTTCAGGCAAAGCTGGTGTACTTTTTTAATTTTTCAGGGCAACTAAAATGAAAAAGCCTTAACTAATTATGGTGTTTGAAATCGAAAAAGGAAAAATTATGAACTTGTATAAAGCTAATAGATTGGTATTATGTGAATTTTTTTTAGGTAATTGGGGGACCACTGTTAGTTGATGGGTTGAAAATTGAAATTTGGATTGAATCAAATCTTGAATGAGGGTATATTTGTTTCACGTCTACTGGACTGCCCTTCTAAAGAGCCTTTTGTCAGGCACTTGACAAGATCAGAAGAGTATTATATTGTAATGTATACTGTAAATACTTAGTTCAGTAGAAAAAAAAAAAAAAAAAAAAAAAAGAAGCAAGCAAGTTCTATGGACCTATCAAGATATAGCGGTAGTAGGCCTTAAAAATTTTGTCAAAGATTGAGCAAAGCACTAGGTATCAGTCAAGGGCCCTGTTGCTATATCAAGCATTGTTAACATTAAAGAGCTACAAAAAGAAAGTGGAACAAAACTTGAATTGGCTCTCACTACGTTTGTTACTAAAGAGAACCCGTCCATCAGCAATATGGACACCCCGCCAGAGATATTGAAACAACATGCACGATTCGTAAGGTGTTCAACTTATGGCGTGCTGACACCTTCCCTCCCCCAACGGCAAAAGAAAGTTTAACATTCTATTTTCCACTGATTTTATTTTCTTTGGCCAAATTGAATGGAAATTTGGCCAAAAATGGCCAAATTGAATGGAACTACAATTAGTGTTACAAGGACTGTAGACAGGCAGATACACAGAAGAAATGTCTCAGCCGAAAGCACAGAACAATTTTAAAGAATTAACTTATTCATCTTCTGGATTGAAAGTATAAAACTTTATAGAAGAACGTCTCTTAAAGCACAAGAATATTTTAAAAGGGTTTCGCTGTTTGCTTCACACTTATCCACAGAATAGTGAAGAATGTAAAGAGATGAAAGAGTCATTTTTGAAGTTGATCGAAAGTTATGAAGAAGATTTGAAAAACAACACCTTAAACGTTTAATAGCGGAAAGAAAAATTTGGCAAAAATTTCTCTAACGGAACAAGGCACACCATGTCAATGCAACTGATTTTCTAAATATTTGTGGCAAAGCAATCTCTTCGAACATCCATATCTTACTTAATATTTTAATCACTATACCTGTATCGACCAGCACAAAAGAGCTCTCCTTTTACACTTCGGAGAATCAAGACATACCTAAGAAACGTGACGTCTGAAAGTAGGCTAAATGGCTTTGCCAATCTCAATGTCCACAGGGAAATTCTAGTTGACACAGACAATGTATATATCCATACTGACGAAGACTCAATTTTATTTTGTAAGACAGCTAATATAGGAAGATTGTGTCGGAATGAAACGTAAAATCGTATTTAATCCGCTGGGTTTTATCAATCATTCTTATAGTCCCTACTCGAAACTTGCATCCAAAGAGCTAAAATAAACTTTAAGTAATGCCTTAAATTACCGATTTTACTGAGGATTTTTGAAGTTTTTTTGTTGATTAGCCCGCACTAGACATCACCACCCTTACTTACGCTAACTTACGTTCATTCTAAGCTTGCTTTCATTCACTCTTTTCATTTTTCTTCATTTTAAGTTTCCTTCTCTTATGGATTTCTGCTTGATTTATCAAAATTATTTTGCTCAAACTAAGAGTTTATGCAAAATCTTTTGGATTTTACTTTTTGTTTTTCGGTTGGTTTGAACTTTTTGCTTTTTATGCAAAACTTCCTGTTTTCAACAATATAATTCAAAAGAGGCCATTAACCATTTTTATTTTAAGGGCAGGTAATAATCTTGTCAACAGAAAAAAAAATCGGCTTATGTAATTTAAAATGCATTATGATGCAAATATTAAATATTAGTGGAGAAAACTTTCTTTCTGATTTTTTCAACTTTTATCATGACCACATTTATGGACAAGCAGGGCTTTACCGTATGCAAGGTGCAATACATTAAAAATGATTGGACTAATTGACAGTGTTTTCAGATCGACTCTGTTTTGTGGTAAAGAATTCTTTATACTTTTTTACTGATACTGACAAATGTCCTTAGAAATGGAGACACAACCTAGGTTTCCCGGTATCCACAGGTATATCTTGTGGAGACAGAAAAGTTATCTATTTCCAAGAGGGTCAGTTTCCAAAAATCAAAGACAGAGAGAACACACAAAAGATCAGTTAGTCAGTCAAAGATCGTGCAACACCCTGGTTTCATCTTTGGAGGTAAAACTATAAAGAATATTGATTAATCCCATCTCCTCAAAAATATATTTTCACCATCCATTCACGCGGTAGATATTCTCGAATGGGTTTGTTCCTTTTGGGCAAGAAAGCATGGTGAACTTAAACCTTCTATGGATACAATGCCATCCATCTCAATTATACTTCTCTGCAAACTTTACACAAAGCTTGTTCCCAAAAATGAATGTCCGTGTTCTGCAGAGCTCATAGAAAGCTGTTTATACTCCTCCAAAGGATTAATAATACGGCTTCTAGAGACATAACAGGGTGTCACTGGATTTTCTTCTGAGTACCCACCATTCTTACTAGCTATATACTAGTATCACCGTTACGGTAGATAAAGAAACACCTCACAAGGGATAGTCAATTCCTATGTTTCCTATATTTAAAAAAATACTACTGTTGCCAACAATCTATGAAAAGGGGTTGAGCCTTATATCTCGAATCGGCAAAAAATTGTTATAAAGGGTATTTTCAATTACAACAGCAGAAAGAACTTGTTTCCCAAAGAGCAAGCTTATGAAAAATGCTGTTGCACTTGATGCTATAAATAATTAACGCTTAATGCTATAACCTCTTTTGTTCTCGAGTTACTTTCGATTTACAATCAACTCAAAATCTATTATAACCAAATTTTCATGAGTTTTAGAGACCGAAAGCCTTAAGTAGAGGTCTCCCCCACAGTCAAAAGTATAGTGTCTTTTCAACAATTGACGGTTGAAAAGGCGTTTGATATATTTTTTTGCTAATCTTCAACATTTTGTAAAATGTCATAAAATATATGCCATATTTCCACGACCTTACTGCAAAGTTCTTTTGAAGGACGATAAAAATTCTTCTTCAATAATTTATTAGTTTCTTAAAAGTTTCCTCTAGGCTTCTCATACAAGCCTAGATACTCATGAAAACGCCCAAAGGTTTTTTGGGGTTAGGATGCTCATCCATAGACCAGAAGCTATCGTCAACGCAAAAGTACTGTATACACTGTTAATTGATTTAAAAATTCAATGCATGAAAACGATGCATTTTCGCGAAAGAAGACACAATTTTAGAGATCAGAGCGGGCATAAGTAGAATCCTCTAAGTTAACAATCTTAAACCAAACAGACTAAATTGAATGAAGAAATCCAACACAAAAAGAAACAGAAAAGGCCATTAATATGAGTTGGGCAACCCTCATTTAACTCCCCAAAACAATTAGTAGCATTGCCTCTTCAATGAATACGCAATATATTTTCAATTGAAATTATTCTTTACCCGATGGTCAATATATTCGAAAAAATGAATCATTTTAGTCATTTTGTGATTATTATTACTTCGCCATTAGTAAGCATATAGATACAGTAAACCCTGGCATTGGGGTTTTTGGACAAGCAAGATTCCCTTTCCTACTTTTATCAGGTTCAAACTATATATAAAAAAGTCCTAGCTACATTTTTTAAGTTTAGCATTAATCCGCAAATATAAAATGGCGAGCCCAAAATAGGTCTATCGAAACTGTTTTTGAAACATAACCACAATATCACTTTTCCTTCATGGCATCCCCTTCTTAAAAGGGGATGCTTAAAGGTAAAAGTATACAATAGTTGTTCGTGTATAGTAAGTGCTCTTCATAAATTGTTTTGATAAACATAGTTATGTATTTATTTTAATTTTCTCTATCTTGTACTCCGTCCCTATGAACTATCCCTAGCTCTAAGAACAACAAGCAGTTTGCAAGAATACAAAGAAACAATATTTTATTGATTAAATTTATATTAAAATATAAAATAAAAAAATGTTGTTGTATGTTGAGTCAGGAAGAGGTTCTTTGTCAGGAGCAGAGGCCACATAATTGCACAGCTTCAATGAGCAGTAAATTCGTTAGGTGAAGGATGAGCAAAAAATTGAAGCAAAATTGATTAAAAATTTTTTGAGGGTTCTATTTTTTGCGTAAAATATAAAAAGGGGAGCAAAAAAAAAATATACGCAAATTTTACTGAGATTCTATTTAACTTGAGGTTTAGAACCCTTTTTTTTTATTTAAACTTTAAAATTATAAGAAACCAGTTCTGCTGCACTGTCTTTTTATGTAAAAATAAGCGTCTATACACAAAAAGACGAATGCAACAGAGAACAGGCTTATACAGAGAAATTTACTTTCCGAAATTTACTGCCCAGCTACTTCATTATCTAGAAAAGAAAAGAAAAGTCAATCATTTGCAGACAATAGACAATATGTTTTTCCGAACTAAAAAATTTATAAAAGGATAAATTTTGAAGACTGGCTAAATACATTACAAGAGCGAAAACCTCAAGATGGTTGCGATGTCTGGTCAAGACCTTTTTTCTTCACATGTAATTATGCTTGCTATTAACAAATCCTTTTAGACTTTCCTGGAACATTTTGTGATATAGGAAAAGCACAGATACAAATGTGTTCCTTAAAACTGAATTAGTCAATACAAGATAAATACTAAATGTGAAAATGAGCACTACCTAAGGAGGGGCGGGGGTAGCATGGATTAGTTTTTGGCGGAAAAGAAATTTTCTGGGCAAAAACTTTCATGGGCAGATAAGGAATGATTTAAAAAATTAACATTTTCTAAGAGCCCCACGGAGATAAAACGATCGAAAAAGTGATGAAGAACTAGTATATTATACAATATATATATATATATATATATATATATATATATATATATATATATATATATATATATATATATATATATATGTCGCTAAGCGTATTTTACTTATTATCAATTCTGGTACCCCTTTTATTGAAATCCTTTGAAATCAAATTTAGTCAGGTCTTGGGGGATGGTGAGAAGGGTGGTGAACTATATGAGAGTCAGGAAGGTGTACTACGTGTAACAAGGTCGTAAGAAAGACGCATTTGCACTATCAAGAACGGCTCAGGAGCGACTAAGGCCCAGCGGCCACGGGGCAACTGTTTTGAGACTAGAATTGCTAACTGATTGCGCATGCAACTGTTGTGTGACCATGGCCTTGAGGAAGTGAGGTCCAACCCACGAGGCAATCCAGATGTTACTGGTTTCCAATCAGTCTAAAACCGGTTCCGAATGAGACCCCAGTCATGGTCACAGTTGCGTTGCAGTGCTGTCCCAGACATTTTCGGGAGCTACCGCGTTGATATTGTCCAATTATTTTGACTCTCAACATGTCAGACCAGGAATTAAACATGAAAGCAGACTAAAAGTAGACTAATATCATGATTGTCAAAATGGCTAGTATACAATAACTGAACAGCTAGGGGTTTTAAGTTTAAACTTTAAGGAGAAGGTTGAGAAGAAAATCGAACTGAATCATAAGAATATATGTGCATCCAGGTAGTCAAAAGAGCACATCTCCAATATCTTAGTAATTTCTAAGGGTATTAAGTTGAAACCTTCAATCATTGGTGAGGAGGGTGTCGAACAAAATCAAAGTATACTAATACACACCTAAGTAGTCGAAAAGGCGCGTCTGCAAAATATCAAGAGCGGCTAAGAGTATTTAGTAGACGCTTTCAGAGGATGCTGGGGGAGGATTCGAAACTAAATTGAAAAACACTATGTGCATCCATTTCGTCAAAATGATGAACCTATAATATAACAAGAATCGCTCAAAGTTGATATAATATAACAAGAATTGCTTCAAGTATAAAACTGAAACCTTCGGTGCATGTTGAGATAGATCCCGAACAAATTGTCAAAAGACAGTATCCGCAACATGTCACGAACAGCTTTTGATATCAAGTTTAACTTTCAAAGGAATGATCAGAGAGCAAATTGAATTCAACGATAAGGTACTTCCTGCATTCAGGTGGAAAAAAGGGCATATCAAAAATATCTCAGCAACTTCTTAGGGTATTAAGGCGACTTTCAGATAATTGTACAGATGGTACTGATCAAAATAAAAACGCACTATGTGCATCAAGGTTGCCAAAGACATATTGACAGTATCTCAGGAAGTTCCATGGACCACAGTAGAA
>NW_027062926.1:0-44609 GCF_032884065.1 Artemia franciscana
CTTTTTTAAGGTTTTTTAATTGATGCAATCCCTTGTTAAAGTAAATACAAATATTTTTGCAGTTACTAGTTTTTTGCTCTTTACGCAATTTAATGTATTTTCATACTGAAGTTTTTTCAAAAATAAAATTTTCAGTTATGTTTATAGTTTGAATTCGAACATTAAAATTATTACTATATATATATATATATATATCTATATATATATATATATATATATATATATTATATATATTTATATATATATATATATAAGATATATATATATATATATATTATATATATATATATATATATATATAATATATATATATATATATATATATATATATATATATATATATATATATATATATATATAAATATATATATCATTTATATATATGTCTATATATTATTTCATATCTCTATAATACTATATCTATATATATATACTCTATATATACTAAATATACTATATATATATCTATATATATATAATATATATATCTAATAATATATATCATATATACTCTAATATATACTATATACTCACGCTGTTGGGGTGGCGCTTCGCGCCACCCCAACACCTAGTTGGTGGGGGCGCTTCGCGCCCCCCCCCCAAGCCCCCCCGCGCGCGTAAGGTCGTTACGCGCCATATTAGTTACGCGCCATTGTAGTTGTGTCCCTATGTCCCACCTGTGAATATAGATATATATATATATATATATATAATATATATATATATATATATATATATATATATATTATATATATATATATATATATATATATATATATATATATATATATATATATATATATATATATATATATATATGTTTTTAACTACGTAAAACTTGCGAATATACAACATTCTTTGCTGTCCCATTGTCTGTGCATATAAATAGATTGTCAGGTTTACCGACTCTTGAACATGCAACATATAATGGTCCATGGGAAAACAATCCGTATTCAGATCTATACCTCATGATTCTATTGATTGCCCTTGAGCTTTGTTGATGGTGATTGCTAATCGACCATTTCCTTTGTTGCCGTCGTCATTTATATATCCCCCTGTGCCCCCCGGCGTCCCCGTTGTAGTTGTGTCCCTGTGTCCGGGTCGTCATTTATATTCCCTGTGTCCCCGTCGTCATTTGTGTCCCGGTGTCCCAGTCTGTGATTTCTATTTGAGTGTCCCGGGCGTCATTTATATTCGTCAGGATATTGTAGGGCATCGTAGCATCGATGAGTTTAAGCAATTCTTGTCAACTGATTGTTTCGCCTATAAAGAATATTATCTCGAGGTAAGAACTGATCACCGACCACAACGATTGCCACTTTGTTGATAGTTGCGTATCAGGAGGCATCAATTCGATTGCTGTTTTTAAGCAGAAGCACTAAATTATTATTTTTGTGGAAAAGATGATATATATAAATATATATATATATATTTTCTTTTTAGTTTTTTTGTAGTTTTTACCTTTTTTAGTTTTTTTCTTCTTTTGTATTAATGCTAAAGCCAAGGTTCAAACCTGGAGCCTCTCGGACCTAGAACCTGAAACATAACGCTTTACCAACTCAGCTACTTCGGCGTGAATACATTCGTTTTGAGCAGCTTCCTCGGGTGTTGCCATTGTAGGTTCTTCAGTCATTTTACAATTAGAAATTTCTCTTTCAACGGTCTTCTTACGATTAAAAATTTGTCTTTGAACGATATTCTTAAATACCTGTGTCCTGGTCGTCATTTATATTGCCTGTGTCCCGGTCGTCATTTGTGTCCCGGTATCCCAGTCTGTAATTTCTCCTTGAGTGTCCCGGTCGTTATTTATATTCCCTCTGTCCCGGTCGTCATTTGTGTCCCGGTCTGTAATTTCTCTTTGAGTGTTTTTTCTTTTTAGTATTTTTTAGTTTTTTACATTTTTTCTTTTTTCAGTTTTCTTTTTCTTCTTTATTTTTCAGCTTCACTATGAAATACATATCGCCAAACCTTTGTTTTTTTAACTAAAATCTGGTAGGCATTGATGACCTTATCCAAGTCAAGATCCCAAACCCAATCATCATCGCTATCATTTTCAGTTTTGATATGTTTTGACTCTCGCTGTCCAGGTGGATCTTCATCTAACTGCGCGGTTTTGCGTTCTTTAGCCTCAAGCCTGTTTCCTTGCTGTTCTTTTGATTCCTCGGCACGCTTTCTTTTCTGACTTTCTCTATCAGCAGCAAGTTTTTTGGCATAGACTCTTTGAGCATCTTCATCGGCTTTTGCCATTGTAAGTTCATCAGTCATTTTAAACTTAAACATTAATAGATTTCTACGTGAACATATCACGTAGATATCTTAAATATCTTTAATGACGTCACCGTCATAGCAAAAATGACGACAACTAACTTCATGACGCCAGTCGACACAGAAACATGACGTCACCTGATCCACAGACAGACAACTTATTTTTATATATATAGATAGATATAATTCTAAAATTGTCAGGTAATTTTCTATTTTGAAATAAAAACTAAAAATTATTGCTCAGACAACATAAATATTTTTGATATTTACATAATAGCTTTAGTGGTTCTGGACTGAAAACTATATATGCTAATCAAATTGGGAATTGCAATCTTTTAGGTTGAAAAGGCAGATCCATTGGAATCATGAGAATGCGTGGAATAAGAAAAGCCTCACCCTCAAAAGGCCCTGTCAAGATTGTTGCCTCTATTACGTTATAAGAGACATAACACGTCATTTGTGTCCCGGTCTGTAGTTTCGTTAGTCGACAAACATGACGTCAGACGACAAACAACTTCATGACGACATACAGCTCAATCCTTATAATGACGTCAGTCGACACACAAACATGACGTCAGTCGACAGACAGACAAACAACTTATTTTTATATATATAGATATATATAATCGTGTATAAATTAATATTTCATCATGAATAAATATTATCTTCTCCAAGAATAGATATCACAATATATTATGCAATAAATGTATTTTTATTATCAACCGTTGGTTATTATAAGTACTTTTCAGTAAACTTGGTTATTATGGCGGCTTTTTTGGTGTGTCGTTGCTGTTTTGACAATAAAAATTGATGTTCGAATATACGCATGGTTTTCAATGAAATGCAAGTGACACCCAAACTGTTTAGTGCTTTTGCGAGGAAGAAAAGGGGACATGTAGCCCCACTCTTGTTATTAGACCTTGATTAACCTTGAGATTTATCTTTTGTTGTTGATTTTATGGCAAGGGAAAAAACACAGCCCAGTAAAACAATTGTAGTGATCTTGACCCCCATCCACTTACAATGTTTAAAGGATTGAAACTTCATTCGGGAAATCAGGACCAAGAACACAATAAATCAGGACAAAGCGTGCCCGAAACAATAACAACTTATTTTTGTTTTGGCAAAAATCGGAGATGTGACAACAACTTTAAGTATCGTCTATAATGAGCTCCCATTACAGTCACACTTAAACACATTCAGACGATTCAATTGCTTCAATAAAATTTGAGCCTGGTATATATTTTGACATTCGAAAGGTCAAAACAGATGCGATCATTACTGTCAGCATCTTTCAAAAATCACATTTGATCATAATTGTCAAAGAGCGTTAATAGTGGTAGCAGTTGAGTTGGAACCTTGTAAAGAGCGAACCTCTGTCCATAGTAAGCTAAAATTTACGAAAAACATATTTCCAAGGAAACCTTCTAGTGATCCATAAATCACAGCAATTGTTCAGCTTGGACTGAAAAATAGTTTGTAACTATGACAAATTTTTTTGGAGAATATCGAAAAAGAGCCCTAAACTACCTGAAAATTGGAATAGTTACAATTAAAATTGCATTAATTGAATCAATTTACGACCCCTCATCTTAAAAACCGAGGAAAGCCGTATTTTAGCAGTGGTAACAGTGATATCTCCTTTTTTTCTTTTTTTTTCGGCAGCATTAGCAGTCTAATGTTTTCGAGAAATGAATAAGACATCATGTCAAAGCTAAATGAAATTTAATGAAGTCTTTGAGTGTTAATGCAGAAATCACCGATCGATTTCATTGTTGTATCTACCGTAAAGCTTTCATGTTAAATACACAGCTGTGGCGAAACTTAAAAGCACCACACCACCATGTAGTAGCTCTAGTGGCCATTTAAGGAAGTTGGAATCGCTCTCGATTGGGTACAACTTACTTTTGTAAAAATTGCACTTGGATCAGCCTAGAAAAAAACTTGGAATCCACCCCCTTTCCCAAATAAAGGATCTTAAATTTGATAGCGTCGAAAGATGGAGCCTCTGAAAATTCTCTTTCCTTTTTTTATTCCAATTAATTTAAGAAACTTTTCTCACAAAGAAGTTTTTCAAAGAAAAGTAAAGAGCTACAATAAACCAATGGTGAGCAGAAACAAAGCCAAATGTTAATTCAAGCTTAAAATAAACATAAATCATAATCAACTCAAAAAAATCATAAACAATTAATTGAAACTTAAAATAAACAGAAACTACCACAATCAGGAGTAGGGTAAATATCCCAAAGCATTTGAAAATGGCCAGAACATAACTTTCACTTTACAGAAATTTGTCTTATTTCATGCCGTATGATTCTGTCATAACATAAAAAAAAAATTAATCTGCATAACAGCCTACATTACTGAAAACTACTTATGAACATAAATTGACAGTTTGGTATATTATATGGAAATTCATTCATGAAAGTCGCAGCAATTTTGCATTTATGGACGTTATAAAACAGTTAATGTTTAAACTGCATTACATTTTCGGAAAAATGCAAACGTTCTTTTAGTCTTTAGGGAGCGTTAAGGCTACTCATATTCATGGTAGGTAGTGTTCGTTTTAGGTTTGAATCGATCATTTATTTTAATTTCTGCATATTTTGAGTTTCCTTTACTTATTGATAATGACTTATGTTTGTTTCAAGCTTGAACTATTATTTGATTTTATTTCTGCTCGTCTTTGGTTTAATATAGCAGTTTAATTTTCTTTGAGAACTTCTTTTGTGGGACAAGTCTTGTTCTCTTGATTCCTGTCTGTTTTTAATTGACACTTTTTTTTTTATTGATTAATAAAAGCAATATTCTTAAAGATTTTTTAGGTTTTTTCCTTAAAAATCAAGATTTTAGCTTGATATTTGAATTTTGGAGATAATTTCCCAATAAACTTTAATAATAGCGTGTATAATACAGCTTTGGATGGATGAGTACGGGTATAATTAGTCAAATAAATGGACTGAAAATTTGCATAATTTTTGGGTCTCTACACAGCCGAAGTCATTCTAACCTCCTTTATGTTACAAATATCATTATAATGATCCTATTTTATAGTATTTTGTTTTTACTGCTTGTTTTTTTAAATAAATGTATTTTATAAAAAAAAATGGTAATGAAAAAAAAATAGAACTTCAAGAATTAATGCAACCAGATTTTTAGTAATTTCAACTATTTATTCTACGGCCTTTGTGATTCAGAGGTCATTCTTAGGGAATTGGGACAAAATCTAAGCTTTAGTGTAAAGAGCGAGGTATCGACGAGGGTTGAACCCCCTCATATACGCAATAAAAACATACGAATATATCAAGTCGTTACGTAAGTTAATTCGTAAGTTACGTATATTTTTTACCAATGAAAACGTTTGTAAAAAATTAAAAGTTCAAGTTACTTTTTTAAGTAATCAAAAACTTGGAGGGTAACTAGGCCTCCTTCCTCGCTCTTTTTTCTCAAAATCTTCCGATTAATTGCAATTAATGAATATGCAAATTTCGTTTTAATTATTTATGTGCAGAGAGCCAAGATCAAAACATGCATTAATTCAAAAACGCCCAGAAATTAAATAAAAAAACAAGTTTTTTAAATGAAAGTAAGGAGCAACATTAAAACTTAAAACGAACAGAAATTACTCCGTATATGAAAGGTACTTTTCCTCCTCAACGCCCCGCTCTTTACGCTACAGTTTCTTACTGTTTTAAAAATAGAGTTAAGAGAAAGAGTCAAACTTTAGCGTAAAGAGCGGGGTGTTGAGGAGGAAGAGCCCCTTTCATATACGGAGTAATTTCTGTTCGTTTTAAGTTTTAATGTTGCTCCTTACTTTCATTTAAAAAAAACTTGTTTTTTTTTTATTTAATATTAGGTGAGATCAAGATGTTACCCGACAAATCAATCCATTTTTTATATTTATTATTTTTATGCATTACAAGTTAGTTTGTTGTTGTGAGGCTATGTATTTACTTTTGACTCCTAAATCAGTATTCTTGCTTTTTATACTTGGCTTTTGTGTTTTTAGTAAAGTGCTAGTTTTCCGTAAGCCTACAAACATGGGAAAATATCACCAGTTGATTTATTTGCATTAGTTTTATTGCTATATGTTAGATAGGCTGTGAATTAATAATTTTTGTTCGTTTTAAGTTTCAACTTCGCTCTTTACTTCCCTCGGAAAAACTTTGTTTTCTTAAATTAATCTATGCTCGTTTTTGATTAAAATTTAATTTAGAAAAAACACTGCTATGAGCTTTTTTATTTATACGTAATAGTTTCTGTTCACTTTAGGTTTTAATGTTGGCTCTTAGTTTCAGTTGAAAACTTTTTTTTACACAATTTCTAATCACTTCCAATCTAGAGGAGATAAGACACCTCAACACTTTTTAAGGAGCTGAACTAACAAGCCGTGCAAGAATTGAATGAAAAAATAAGTTTAGAGTGAAAAAAATCTAAATATAGTGACGTTTCTTTTTGTTAAAAAAAAAATCAAAAAGAAGAAATATCTCATTAATTCTTTGTTTAAAAAAAGTTAAATTTAGTTAAACCTTTGGATGCACAATCTTAAGAATGGAGAGAATCCTACGGTAGAAATGTCAAGTAAATAATTTGAATACGTAAGTATAACAATAAGTAATCTTTCTTTTAATATACAACTTTGAGTGGTTCTAGAACCACTTTTCCAACTACTAAGTGGAAAGGGGCTGAGGCCAGGGGCGTAATTTACTATGGAGCAGAGAGGGCAACTTCACCTCCTCCAGACCCCAGTTCCCCTTCTCCCAGCTGAAATTTAGTTTCTCCGAAAATGTTGTCAAAACTAAGAAAAGCCTGCATAATTCAAGCATCCACTGAAACAGGTTAGTTTACTTTAATACATCTTTACCTTTTTATTATTATACGGCTAGTTTTTCAATTTTCTCTGTCATTTTCACTTGATTTGGGAAAATTAGCTCCGACTTTGACCCCACCCCCCACCACAGGATTTTGATAAAATTACGCCATTTGTTGGGGTATAGATTTAGTGATCTGCACAGCATTTCGTTGCAAACCATGAACTGCATAACTACTATTCCGTTTTGAATCAAAACGCTTGACCAAATACCTTCCTGGGACATGCTTTAGGAAACCGAGTGCATCATATTTACAAAAACAGTGAAATTATCTGAAAATGATCGTATAGCAGAGAGAAAACCATGACTGAAAAAACATCCAAGCAGGAATCGAACGCAAAACACTCTAATTCGAAGCCAGACGTTGTACTAACAGAACCACGCCGCTAATAATCTAATTTGGTATATTAGTGTTTGTACCTAAAATGCGAAGCTTATTAATGGGGCTTGGAGGAGAAACACGTGAGAGATGTTCTTGCAAACCTCCAGTTAAGGGTTTCAAGCTTTTCTACTAAAGAAGTGACGCCAAAAGTCCTGTTTTTAGTGCTATATCACAGTTACGGATGGTAGAATTGATAAATATCACATAGATATGAGCAATAGCTTTCAAATGAGTCATTAAACGCCACTCTGAAAAGTTCTGGTAGCCTACTAGCCCCAGCTTTCCTGGAGCCAAAAGTACCGTTTTTAGTGCCATTTGGAACTTGCTGATGGTCGAATTTATAGGAAGGACGTAGATATTAGCAATACCTTTTATATGAGCTATTAAAAATCTGTCTAGATACCTGCGACACCAATACGCCCCATAACAATACGCCCATACCGACGCGTGATATCAATACGTCCGATACCGATACAGTGTGCAGCCCTTTTCCCAGGGACAATGGAGGTTCACATCATCACCAAAACCAAAGATACCTGACCTTTGAACTATGTTGAACAAAATATCTATCTCAAAACCGTAATTGGATGAGTTTGGGGGGAAAGGGGCCTTTAGGGAGGGGGGCTAGTTGCCCTCTAATCTCTTTTGGTCACTTAAAAGGGCACTAGAGAATTTTTATTTCCGTTTGAATGAGCCATTAAACATCTCTTTATGATGTTCTGGTCAACCCTAGCCTTGCTAAAAAAAAAAAAAAAAAAAAAAAAAAAAAAAAAAAAAAAAAAAAAAAAAAAAAAAAAAAAAAAAAAACGGAAGACGGATCAGTGCTAACTATGCAAAAATGTCATTTTCCTTGTTGTTCAAGGAGGGGGGTTGTAATTCCCTTAACAAGGTTTTCAACTGTGCTGATTCCAATAACAGACTTTTCATTTTGATCTAATGCCATTTTTGAGGGGCTTCAGACTTTTTTTCGAAATCACCATAAATTTATTTTGGCAATAAACTTTCACTTCTAAGACGAATCGAAGTAACAGTTGACATTCTCAAATCAGCATTAGATGGCAATGTTTTTCACTAGGTACTTTTTTTCTAAGCGCGTTTTTTAACTTTTGGTTACTATGGGCTGTGGTTCGCTCTTTACTAGGTTGTGCTGACAGTTTCAACTTAAACCACCTAGCAATTCCTTAGATAATGACGCCCATTTGTCAACGTGGATGCACATTGTATATTACGATTAACATTCAAAATTTCCACTGAAAGTGGAATCAAACAGTTCGTGGTAACGAACTGTAGTAAGGAGCGACCCGGCTCAATAGTAACCAAAACTCTAAAAAATGGAATTTTGATACCAATAGCTACATCAAAAGAATCGCATTTTAATGCTGGTTTTAAATATATAAGTTTCATCAAGTTTAGTCTTACCCATCAAAAGTTACGAGCCTAAGAAAATTTGCGTTATTTTAGGAAATAGGGGGAAACACCCCCTAAAAGTAATAGAACCTTAACGAAAATCACACCATCAGATTCAGCGTATCAGAGAACCCTACTGTAGAAGTTTCGAGCTCCTATCTACAAAAATGTGGAATTTTGCATTTTTTGCCAGAAGGCAGATCACGGATGCGTGTTTATTTGTTTTTTGTTTTTTTTCCCCAGGGGTGATCGTATCGACCCAGTTGTCCTAGAATGTTGCAAGAGGGCTCATTCTAACGGAAATGAAAAGTTCTAGTGCCCTTTTTAAGTGACCAAAAAAATTGGAGGGCACCTAGGCCCCCTCCCACGCTAATTATTTTCCCAAAGTCAACGGATCAAAATTCTGAGATAGGCATTTTATTCAGCGTAGTCGAAAAACTTTTTAACTATGTCTTTGGGGACGACTTACTCCCCCACAGTCCCCGTGGGAGGGGCAACAAGTTACAAACTTTGGCCTGTGCTTACATATAGTAATGGTTATTGGGAAGTATACAGGCGTTTTCAGGAGGATTTTTTTGGTTGGGGGAGGGGTTGAGAAGAGGGGATACGCTGGGGGAACTTTCCATCGAGAATTTGTCATGGGAGAAGAAAATTTCCATGAAGGGAGAGCAGGATTTACTAGCATTATTTAAAAAAAAAAACAATTAAAAAATAAATGTGAAAAAGCTTTTTCAGCTGGAAGTAAGGAACAGCAATAAAACTTAAAACAAACAGAAATTATTACCCATATGAGGGGCTCACCTCCTTCTAATACCTCGCTCTTTACGCTAAAGTATTTTTAGTAATTTCAACTATTTATTCTACGGCTTTTGTGATTCAGGGGTCATTCTTAACGAATTGGGATAAAATTTAAGCTTTAGTGTGAAGAGCGAGGTACTGACAATGGGGCGAATCCCCTCATGTATGTAATAAAAACATGAGAATACAAAAGTTCTTTACGTAAGCTAATTTATAAGTTACGTAAATCTTTTACCAATGAAAAGATTCGTAAAAAATTAAAAGTTCTAGTTGCCTTTTTAATTAACCAAAAAATCGGAGGGCAACTAGGCTTCGTCCCCCGCTCTTTTTTTCTCAAAATCATTCGATCAAAATTATGAGAAAGCCATTTAGCCAAAAAAAAAATATGCAAATTTCGTTTTGATTATTCCTCTGCGGAGAGCCAAAATCAAAACATGCATTGATTCAAAAACGTTCAGAAATTAAATAAAAAAAAACAAGTTTTTTTAACTGAAAGTAAGGAGCGACATTAAAACTTAAAACGCACAGAAATTACTTCGTATATGAAAGAGGCTGCTTCCTCATCAACGCCCCGCTCTTTACGCTAAAGTTTGACTCTTTCTCTCAATTCTTCTTTTTCAAACAGTAAAAAACTTTAGCGTAAAGAGCGGGGCGTTGATGAGGAAGCAGCCTCTTTCATATACGAAGTAATTTCTGTGCGTTTTAAGTTTTAATGTCGCTCCTTACTTTCAGTTAAAAAAAACTTGTTTTTTTTTATTTAATTTTTGACCTAAAAGTCACTTAATATCTCGAATAATTTCTTTGAACACACTGCGAAGAAACTAGCAGAATTTAAATAAACAATGTAATAACTGTTTGTTCCACTGTTTTATATCAATTATACCCGCTGTTCACCTCTTAAATTCTCTTAATATCTTAGATGTTTCTGCGATATCACAGATGATGCTTTTTGAAAGTATGGATGTATATAGCGTCTTTTGATTTAATTCAACAGTCCCCCCCCCCCAAACAAATCACAGAAAGTTGCAATGTAATACCCTTATTCATTCCTTAAATGTTGGAGATAGACCTTTTGACACCCTAGCTTTGTACCTTTTAATATAGTTCAATATCGCCGTCAACATCGCCTGAAAGTTTCAACTTAATACCCTCAGCCGTTCCTAAGAAGTTACAAACACACACTTTGACAACTTGGGTTAACATAGTCTCTTTTGATCTTGGTTTACATCCTCTTTCTGAAAGCCTCTGCTACATTTCCTTAGTAATTCCTGAGATATTGCAGGTGTGTCATATTGAGTTATACCTTCGACTTAATACCCTCAGCCGTTCCTGAGATATGCTGATGGGGATGAGATGTCTTTGATTTAGGTGTCTAGGTGCCCAGTATCTTTTGAGTTAGTTATAATTCCCCATCAATATGCCCTTAAAATTTCAGCTTAAAACCCTTAGTCATTCCTGAGATATTGCAGATATACCTTTTTATAACCTGTATACAAATAGTGTTTTCTAGTTAGCTCGGTGTCCCCATCATGTGTCTCCATCATATGTCCCAAAATTTCACCTTAATACTCTCAACCTTTTCAGTGATCCAGGGTGAAATATACCCAACTTCTAATAACAAAACATATACGTAAAAATGGGCAGCTCCCTGGAGGCATAGTTCTTGGATCTTTCGACCATTTTGAACGAAATGGCTATTTAAAAATTTTGTCGGACGTCTTAGGGGAGAGAGAATCTAAAATGGGCCTGAAATTGGGTGCACTCCAATCCCTTTTTACTCTTAAAAAGAGCACTAGAACTTTTAGTTTCTAATTGAATGGGCCCTCTCCAAAGTTTTACGACTACTCCTTCCAAAGAACATGGCCTGGTGAAAAAAATAGATTGAAGCCATAAAATTCTTTAATTAGGCGACGCTATTACGGTGCCTGTGATTATCTATGTTGAGACTTCAAACAAATTAATTCAAACCCGCTCACTGGTTCTTTGCTCAATTGCGCACTGGCCTGACCTGCCAACTCTTCGATTTTGCGAGATGAGATGACTTCTAATCTAACTACAGTTATTTTCCCCCAGTTCTATTTATTTATTATTATTATTTATTTATTTACTTCACCACTTTAGATTTTTGAGCATAGAATTCTACCCCACCACAATGTATTTAGCAGAGTGGGAGACATGCTGTACCTTGTTTGAGCCACAGTCATGCAAAGATTTGCAAAGGTTGGAGAACCATAGCAGGCCAGAGGCCTCTCCATCACTACCCCATGCCAACACTTAACCATAAAGGCTAGAAGCTTGAACCCTGTTTGATATTAACTTACCTTAATATTACTAACCAAATAGGATGCATCTTAAGCAGTTGTGGTATCTTTCCCTTGAATCGCTCGTTGCCAAAGGCTTCGGTTTCTTAAAATACGTTTTTGAAATCTAGAAAGAAGACAAATAGTCAATCAACTTCATCTTTAATGGTAAAAACCATGTCCTAGTTAAGAGTGAATTTATTTACGAACAAACGTAACTGACTAGATGGCTTTGCGAAAGAAACTGCTAACCAAATGCTGAAGTCGTTAGCCTAAGTTTGTTGCTCATTAAAGAAGTGAATTTCTAAGTGATCAGGGATGAGCATTAAGCAGATCATGGTTGCAACCCAGTAAAGTACGAACCATGCCCCATAGTTACCAAAAATTAAAAATACATTTAAAAAAATTGAAAGTGAGAAAAAATTGCCATTTCCAGCTGATCCAGGAATCGTAATTAATTATTATCTCGATTAGTTTTAATAGTAAAATTTATTTTGAAAAACCCATTTATGAGAATTTCGAAAACAGTCTGAAACGCATAAAAGATGGGACTGAATTGAAACGAAAAGTAAACCATTGGAACCTCCGTAGACGAAAACATTTCACAGAAAACTTACAGCCTTGGCCTGAACAACAAGGAAAATCACTTTTTGCATGGGTAGCACTAATGTTTTTTTTTTCAGCCAAAATTAGCAGGCTACCACCATATCCCAGAGAGATATTCAATTGTTAATTTAGAAGCCAATAATCATGTCTATGTGTTTTTTTAAAGTTCGTCCTGATAACACAATCTGTATTTGCCATGGAGAGCCAAAAAAAGCATTTCTCGGTGCCATTTCTTGAGCAGAGACGATGGGAAGCATAAAAAGGATAAAAAAAATTGCCATACTATTCACATCATACTTTAGAGCCATAAAGAGGGAGGGAGCCTTCTTTGTTATGGTTACAGACCATGAAAAGTCGATTAGATCTATTGGAATTTCCCTTTTCCAATAGTATGGAATTTGCCATATTGTCCGCATCATGGTTGCAGCTGTAGCTGCAACCTAGTAAAGAGCGAACAACAGCCCATACTAACCAAAAGTTAAAAAACGCGTTTTGAAAGAAACTGCCCAATGAAAAAAATTGCCATCTGTCACTGATACAGGAATTGTAACTATTATTTCGGTTCTTCTAAGAGTAAAAGCTTATTGGAAAAGTAATTTATGGTGATTTCGAAAAAATTTCAAATGTATCAATGTACCATGTTATGGCGTCAGTTCAAATAATTCCAATGTACCATTGGGATTAGCATAGTCGAAAACCGTCTACAGGGAAATTACAGTCCCCCTCCTTGAACAACAAAGAAAATCACTTTTTTGCATCAGTAGCACAATCTCCCATCCTTTTTTTTCAGGCCTAGCGGGCTACAAGAACATCATAGAGAGATTCTTAATGGCTCAATCAAAAGCTATTTCTCATATTTACCTGGTTTTATGAATTTTACCATCTGCAAGTGCCATATGGCACTAATATGGCATTTTTTGGGCCACTTCTCAAGGGGTGGCACTAGCAGGCTACCAGAACATGGTAGACAGATTTTTTATATCTCATATAAAATATATTGCTCATATCTACGATCTTCCTGTAAATTACGCCATCTGTAAGTTCCAAATGCCACTAAAAACGGCACTTTTGGTTCCATATCTCAAGTGGAAAAGCTGGGGTTATTGGGATAGCAGGACTCATAAAAGTTACGTTTAACGGTTCATTTGAAAGCTATTGCTCATATCTATGTGTTTTTTTTTTTGTTTTTTTTTGTTTTTTTTGTCAATTCTACTATTCGTAAGTGCGATATAGCACTGGAAACAATCCTTTTGGTGCCACTAGCTTTAGAATTTGTATCATAGCTTGAAAATCATTATTGTACAGAGACAAATAACCGGATTTCCAGAGTTAATATTATTATTTGATCTTCTTTTCAAGTAATCCTAAAGCATATCTCTTACAATCTAAGATTGTATGTTACTCACTATTGGTATTATAGCTGGCAAGACCAAAATGCTACCTGATAAATAAATCCAATATTTCTGCATGCTGTTCAACGACTTTGCGGCTATTACGAAAATATTTAACCTTACGCTTGTGGTTTTAAGATCATTTTAATTGTACACTGAAAATTACTGATGTCACAACTGGTGTAAGAGTATGAAAAGCTTTATAGATTAGTTTATTCGTGTCAGGCTACATACTCACTTTTGACTCCCAACTCAATATTGCTGTTTTTTATACTTGACTATTGCGTTTTTAGTAAAGTGCTAGTTTTCTATAATCCTAGAAATATAGGGAAACATAATTAGCTGGTTTATTTGCACTAGTTTTATGGTTATACATTAGATAGACCGTGAAGTAATAATTTTTGTCCGTTTTAAGTTTCAACTTCGTTCTCTACTTCCCTCGGAAAAACTTTAATGTTTTAGATTAATCATAGTTTAGAGCCATTTTTCACGATGGAGAGGGGGAACTGCCCCCCAACGATGCGGAGAAAAGTTATTTTATATCCGATGCCCCTTGACTATCCGGACATGGACCCCTCTTATCCCCCAATAAAAATGCTGAAGATTCACCCCTGCATACAAATTAGTCTTACATTTTTTGCAGGGTACTTTCGGACTTTTCTGCTCCTCAACCTGTTTTGCTGCGTAGATTTTGTATTTTCAGTAAAGCACTAGTTTTTCAGAATCCCACAAATATAGGGAAATATCACGGGTCAGTTATTTGAACCAGTCTGGCAGATATAAATTACATAAACTGCAAAGCAATAGCTCTTCTTCGATATAAATTTTAACTCGACTCTTTACTTTCATAAGAAAAGCTTTATCTTTTTAAACTAATTCTTTTCGTTTTTGAGTTATTTTCTTTTTAAATATAGACAATAAGCCTTGCAAAAAAAATCTTTGTCTAACTAAGGTGGAGAAACCGAAGAGGTTAATGTAAGTTTTTGTTAAAATATGATATTAAATATTGGTTTTGCTTCACACCTTTCTTGAACTTTCTCAATAAAATGTGCAATGCTTTTGCATAAGTAGTCCAAGGAGTATACAAGCATCAGTATCCTGTCTTAAATGGAACGCATATATAGAGATATTAGAAAACTGAAGTATATTAAAAGGATTTATAGGTGTAATGGAAAAATAATTTATAATATAAAATAAGTTCGTGGCATTATAATTACAATTTTGCTGCCGAAATATTACTAAGAATTTTGAACTCCTCGTAAGAAAGTGTACTTTCGTTATTTTTGCTTTTTGAACTTCACCATTTTAGGAGAACTGTTCATCAAAATCATATTATGAGGAATACAGCCGTAAAACTAGAAAATTCTCCAAATTCAAAGGGAGCAGTGTTCACCCCTTATACTTTTCTCCCCCATACCAGACATGTATGCGAAGTCAGAACCAGTAACCGATTCATGCAGGCTACAAAGGGATGGGGGAGTAAATAAATAGGCTAATATTTGTCATCATTCCTTAATAGGCTTTGAATTTGAGTGAAAAAATTTTTCACTGGCCAGTTTTTTTTTCTTTTTTTTAATGTTTTTAATTTCCACTTACTACGGATACCAAAAGGAGGAACATTCAAGCTGGGGGTCTCGAGCATTCAGTTAAGGATTTTTTGCCATGGAGATGTTAATGAGCCACTTTTTAATGCTTCCGAACCTGTCCACATCGTAAATGATGGCGTTGTGACGACAAATGTATGAAAGTTGTCAACAATATAAACGTATGCATTAGCTTTCAAATGAGCTCTCAGACAGCTTTCGACGATGTTTTGGTACCCCACTAACACTGGAGAAATAACAAAGAGTAAAGAGACATAGAGAGTGTTTTAGTTTTTCGAAGAATTATTTTTGTAATTAATTTTTGCTGTTAAAGTAATCATAAATAAGTTTTTACGCCTAAGCTAAGGTTAAAAAATTGTTTTCAATAGAGTTTTGGTGTATTTTCCCCTGCCTTTCAACTCCAGAAACGGCACAAAAAGTATCATTTCTTAAGCCATATGACATTTTACGATATCACCATCAAGAAAAAATTGCAAAAACAAGTCAACATGATCAAGAGCTTCGAAATGAGCCATTACGATGTTGCAGCACTTCTTAGTAGCAGAGCTGCAGACAGTAGTCTGCTAGCTCTGCTACTCTGCAGACGGTTTATGAAACATTTGTAATGGAACTCGGGTGAAGAGTACCATTTAACATCTCTCTATGACGTTGCGGTAGCCTGACAACCTTGGTAGAAAAAAGAACAAAAGAAGCAGACACATCAGTACTACCACATGCGAATAAAACCTCATTTTCCTTGTTGTTCAAGGTGGAATATTCGACTAGGTTATTCCATAGGTCCATTTTTCATTCTGACTTTGGCCATTTTCGAGGGGTTTCTGGCTCTCTCTAACAAAATCCCAATAAATTCGTTTTGGTAGTCAACCTGGGCTTAAGATCAATCAAAATAATATTTACCGTTTCGAATCGAATTAAAATGGTAATTTTTTAAAAACCCGTTTTCGGAAAATGATAATAATCTTTCCTTTATAGTGCCAAAATGTGGCCGAACCAAAATTTTAAGCCAGTTGATCAAATTAAAGCTATAAAAAAGAGTATTTGCCATTTTGTTAAACATAGAGCAAATATCAGGTAACAGAAACTATGGGTGTCAGCACAACCCCCCCAGATCCCGGGGCAACCGTTTTAAGTTATGTCCTGGGAGCATGTAAGGTCTTTATGTAAGAGGTGGTCGCATAAGCTTCAGAAGTGGCTCATTTGATTGGAAATTGAAAGTTCTAGTTATCTTTCAAAGAGTCAAAAGTCACTGTAGGGGATCTACCCCCCCCCCCGCATCCTCTTTACCCAAATGCTTTCAATCAAAATTTTGAGATAGCCAGTTTGTTTGAAATAGTCCAACGATCAGATAACAAAAACTTCGGGGTCAACATCACGCCCCCCTCCCTATCCGTCCCTAATATAACTTTTATGATGAACTATATCGATCCTTTATGTACCTTTATGTAATTAATAACATAAGCTACTACAGTGTTAAAGAAAAATATAGTTTTTCTTAAAAAATGATTATATTTTGAAAATAATTTTTTTAACTACAAAAAGCATTAGATATGGAGATTTCCATTAAAATGAGCCATTAAACAATTCTCTATGATGCTACAGTGTCAAGCTAGCTGTGACGAAACAAAAAAAAACGAAAGAAATAAAAAAAAGATGATGTATATGAAAAATTTCGTGGTTTCAGTCACATTTCTTGATTTTCAAACCAATGTTCGTTTTAATTTTTAAAATATACACAATAAACCTTAAAAAAGCATCGATGTCTAAACAGTCTATTATTAACCAACAAAATTTCTACGGCTTCTCCTGATTCAGCAACTGTTTTGGTTTCAGCCACGTGGGACAACTTCCCATTTTTGTCTTCTTTTAAAATTGAATTCTATAAGGTTTGCAAACAAAAGAAGAAACAGAATTTTAAATTCCTGAACTTATCGGATGATAATATTAAGCTTTTAAAAGAGGAGCTAGATAAACACGATTGGTTGTCTTTGTATAAAAAAAAGATGCTGATGCTGTTTTTGATCATTTCGATCTTTCCGTGTAAAAAAAAAAAAAAAAAAAAAAAAAAAAAAAAAAAAAAAAAAAAAAAAAAAAAAAAAATTGTGAAGATCGAGTGGATCGTCAATATCGAAAACATTATGCACGACGGCTTCGGGTTACAAAGGCTTTTCTTGATTTCTTTAACCCTTAGCTGACAGGGCAGGGTCTGTCAGATCCCAGCACCAAGTTTTTTGTCCATCTCGTACTTCTGGGTTATGCTAGGAGGCTGATATATCGTGCATTCTTCGGACAAGTTGAATTCTAAACCTCAGGTAAAGAACGTCTCGAAATCACTTACAGGTGCGTAGATAGAGGGCTCTGGGGTAGATACAGAACCCACTCTGAATTTTGTGTGACTTTCTTTTGGGCTTAGCAGACAAATCAAATCAAGTTTTTTTTTTAGCCTTTTAGAGAACAATTACTTCCATTTCAACTTCTTTAAGTGTCCTACATTCGAGAGGAAAAGATTTTCGATTTTACTCGACCCTTTTTATTTCTTTGGATAAATCCATTTTATTTCGAGCTAGAAAAGATCATTTATAGCCAGAATCTGGACTCCTATGAAACAACTGACGAACTGGAGCAATGCTACGAAAAAACCGAAGATTTCTTACAGAGGAGGCACGAGAAACTATATTTTTGTTATATATTTTTCAGGTCTCAAAAGGCACGCGAGAGAACAAAGACCTAAAACCCCTCCAAAGGTACCGATGCCAAGATTGAAGAGTACCGCCTGCAATTTAACTTTAGAATTGTAGATAAGCAAACGTACTTGAAACCAGTCGATGCCATAGAGACACGAGCTTTTTTAGCCCTCCTGTATCTCTCTAGAGCAGTGGTTCCCAACCGATTTTTGGCCGTGACCCACCTAAGCACTTCTAAAATCCTGATACACCCCACCCTCGTAACATACAAGCTTTGTTATTTAAAATCTTACATATATTTACCATCAACTTGGTTTTCTTTTCGGGTCATTCTCTAGGCACATATTATGCTAAACATCACATCCCGAGGATATGATGTCATTCAAATTATTATTTTTATTTTTCAAAATTAAGACTCTAAAGCATAGATAGCCAAATTCTTTTTATTATCCGTTTTTTTTTTATTGTTTCAAACAGTAGAGTTGGGAAAAACTTTAGCGTAAAGAGCGAGGCGTTGAGGAGGGGACAACCCCTTGTTTTAATGCTGCTCCTTACTTGTAGTTAAAATAAAGTTTTTTTTATTTAATCTTGAGAAGGCATGGGGTTGTCAGCTCAACTCATGTTAATTTTTGCTCGTTATGAGTTTGACTCGGTTATTTATTGTAATTTCTATTCATCGAGTTTCATTTATTTATTGATAGTGGTTTGTAGTAGTTTTACGCTTTGAAGATTATTTGACTTTATTTCTGCTCATTTTCGGATTAATAGAGCTCTTTACTTTTCTTTGAAAAACCAGTTTTTAATTAGTTTCTGTTCGTTTCTAGGAATATAGTATTTTTCATAGAATAAAATAATATTTTATTCTACAAGAATAAAATATTATATTATTTAACATTTCCTTTAAGTTTCACTCAACATTTCATTAAAGTTTCACCATAATATTCTAAGTTTTTTGGAGATCCAGGATCAATATGCTCTTTTTTCTTAATAATAAAACCTTATATGTTAACAATGGACAGCTTGCGTAACTTACAACCCTTACCCCAGGAACTGTTGGGGGTTTTGCCAACCCCTGATCTATAGTTATTTAAGTTTTTGGAGTATTTTAAACAAAACGGCTATCTCAAAAAATTTTATTTGGTTGCATTTGGAGAAAAGAGGGCATGGGGGGAGGCTAGTTGCACTCCAATCACTGTTGATTCTTAAAAAGGGTACTAGAAATTCAGATTTCCAATCGAATGAACCCTCTCCGATATTTATACGACCAGACCTCAATGTAGTGTCTCTGGGAAAAAAAATATAATACATTAAAGCCTTATGGATCTTTACTATACGCAATGCTCTAGCCCTAGCTCAGATAAGAGTCTAGATCAAGGAAAACCTCCTTCAGCAATTCTTTTGGATATTAAAAAGCATTCGACTGCAGGGCCCATGACGTTTTGCTTGGTAAATAGGATCGTATTCGTATAAGAAATAATACTTCTTCATGTTTTAAAATCTATCTTTTTGAAATACAAATAGTAGTTAGGAAAGATGATTCAAATGCTACAAAGATGGAATGTAATGCAGAGTTCTATTTTGGGACCACTTTTATTCATAATGACACAATAGACATACAAATGGACGTTAATGGCCTCCATCTTGTCCTAAAGAACTGTCGTGGAGATGCTGCAATCTATGGCCTGGAAATCTACTGGCAGAGTCTGATTTGGTAATAAGTGACGATGGACTAGTTCAAGGATTTACAGATGATGCACTAATTGTTCACGCAGATGGTGCAATGGATTAATTAGTAGAGCACGTTCAAATGACAATGGAGCGAGTTTATAATTGTATGGATGCTAACACACTATCAGTTAATCTAAAACAAAATCTTATGTTTTCGTATTTTCTAGAACTGGATAATAAGGTAGCAATTTAGCTTTAGAACAGGGAGTCCGAGACTCCCTATTCTAAATATTGAAACCCGAAAACGGTCATTCCAAGTACTTGGGTGTTCAAGCTGGTGGAAATGTATCGTTTAAACATCATGCAGCAACCATTGGCATAAAAAGCTCAAATAAGACAGAATTCGACTTGTCTTAACTGATCAACTTTTTCGTGAAACCTGGGAAAATACAGAAGCGTAGCATAACTCTGTCCAAAAAAGCATAATTTTGGGCTCAAGAAAGCATAATCCTCTCCGTCTAATCTGGCAACACTGAAAAATCTTGGAAGGTTGAAAAAGCTAAATCATTGCTTTCCTGTCAAAATTTATCGGCTTTGCATATTAGATCTGATCAAAGAAGTTGATTCGTTAAATTGTCATTTGCGAACCATTGATGTGCAGTCTTGCTCAATTTTCCTTATAAATTTCTAAATTCTTTGCTGTCATCAAGCTTTTCGAAACTTTTTTTTGGGATGGAAAAGCGTCACAGGAGATTTAGTGATGAGTAAATTTTAGTAAAAACAACGAAGGCCACACTACCTTTCCATCATAAAAAAAAGAAAACAGACAAAAAAACAAATAGAGTCCTGGTTTTACTTCCTTGAAGTAAGGATTCTGAGACTATTTTAATTTTCTAATTTCAGTTTTAACAATAGCATTTTATAAAAAAAAATATTTTATTTATACATGTACTTGCTGAGGACAGCCCTTGGATATTGAGCCTAAATATTCATTTAAGGTTTAAAATTTGCACTGTCTTAGACAAATTTTCCATCGCTTTACCTGCTGTTGTTTTTATGAAAATGCTAGTTGTACCTTTTTATGCCAATTGTTCGGTCTGATTCTACGCATTAAGTATTCTCTCTTTTTTTTCAATTTTGTGGTTTCTCAACGGGATTATTCCTAGAGGTAAAGAATTACGATTAATAGGATTTTTTTTTATAAAGCATAACCTTTTGATAGCCGAATCTCAGTACAGAAAAGCTTGTATATAATTTTTAAATTTGGGAACATTGAACTGTTGAATATGGCTTCAATTTTTTGTTAATGTATAATATGATTAAAAAACTTCTTTATTTAAAAGTTAAGACCTTGAACGTGAAACCGTACTACTAGGAAGCACCTAGGACAACTTAGCAACATAAGAAACACGTGCATAATTACATTATTTCCAACCTTTATAGGGCTTTGAAAATAGAAAAAGTAGCATAATAATTATAATAGTGGTACAGTAAGCTAAAACGTCTAAATTTGTCAATTCTACAAGTAAATTAAATATAAAAAAACTAGTTTTTTTAACTGAAAGTAAGGAGCGAAATTAAAACTTAAAACGAACAGAAATTACTCCGTATATGAAATTGGTTGTCCCGTCCGCAATTCCTCGCTCTTTACGCTAAAGCTTTAAATTGTTTTAAAAAGTAGAATTGTGGCAAAGAGTCAAACTTCAGCGTAAAGAAAAAAAAAATAAATAAAAATAAACAGGCACCCGTGATTTGTCTTCCTGCAAAAAATACGAAATTCCACGTTTTTGTAGATAGGAGCTTGAAATTTTTGCTATAGGGTTCTCTGATACGCCGAATGCGACGGTGTGATTTTCGTTAAGATTCTATAACTTTTAGGGGGTGTTTCACCCTATTTTCCAAAATAAGGCAAATTTTCTCAGGCTCGTAACTTTGGATGACAAAGACTAAATTTGATGAAACTTATATATTTAGAATCAGCATAAAAATTCGATTCTTTTGATCTATCTTTTAGCATCAAAATTCCGTTTTTTAGAGTTTTGTTTACTATTGAGAATAGTAAGCTCGCTCCTTACTACAGTTGGTTGCCACGAACTGTTTGATTAGTTACCACGAACTGTTCGATTTACCGTTAAATTGATGAAATTTCGAAGCAAAATGTAATAAACACTGGCTCAAACATGGATCATATTATCTGCAAAAGTAATATAAGACTTAGACGATTACATTTTTGGCTCAAAGTACCAAAGACATTATATTTTTAGCCCTATACCCATTTCAGGTCAGTTCACCTAAAAGCACAACTTTCTAAAGATTTTTCTTTCGTTTGATTCTAAATAAAGAAGTTTTTAGAGCAGTACCTCATTTTTTTTCAAGGTTGCTGCGTTGAACCGTGAAAATAGAAATACAAAGCTAATTAGTTGAACCTGGCAACGCATTTCGTCCACAGAAAACTCAAATATTAGTGTCTTGATTCTGAATTATTAACCATATTAGTATTGTATAAGACTACGAATATGTTCAAGAAAATCCGAAAGTATGCAATAGGATTTGTATTTGAACATGCATGGATCCAAGTTAAGTACAGGATGCGTACTTTTTATCCTTACAATATTGATAGAGAAATCGAGTACTGTTACTATTTTTTATTTTTCTTCTCGCCCCCTTCTAGATTTTGAGACAAATCTTTTCGGCTAATCTCATAAAACAAGGTCAATTTTTTCATTGATTAAATAAAAAAAAACAAGTTTTTTGAAATGAAAGTAAGGAGCAACATTAAAACTTAAAACGAACAGAAATTACTCCTTATATGAAAGGGGCTTTTCCTCCTCGACACCCCGCTCTTTACGCTACAGTTTTTTATTGTTTTAAAAAGTAGAGTTGCGAGAAAGAATCAAACTTTAGCGTAAGGAGCGGGGTGTCGAGGAGGAAAAGCCCCTTTCATATACCGAGTAATTTCTGTTCGTTTTAAGTTTTAATGTCGCTCCTTACTTTCATTTCAAAAAACTTGTTTTTTTTATTTAATTTCTGAAAGTTTTTGAATTAATGCATGTCTGATTTTGGCTCTCCATACATAAATTATTAAAATGAAATTTGCATATTAATTTTTTTTTGGCTACTAGGCTTTCTCTTAGTTTTGGTCAGACGATTTTGAGAAAAAAGGGGTGGGGAAGGAGGCCTAGTTGCCCTCCAATTTTTCGGTTACTTAAAAAGGCAACTAGATCTTTTAATTTTTAACGAACGTTTTTATTAGTAAAAAATATACGTAGCCTAACTTAAGAATTAACTTACGTAACAAACTTTTATATTCTTACATTTTTGATTATATATATGAGGGGGTTGGTCCCCTCGTTAATACCTCGCTCTTCACACTAAATCTTGTTTTGTCCCAATTCTTTAAGAATGACCCCTGAATCAGAAAGGCCGCAGAATAAATAGTTTAAATTACTTAAAAAAAATTTTAGCATAAAGAGTGAAGTATTTATCTCCTCCTAAATACCTCGCTCGTTAGGCCAAAGTATTTTTAAAACCTTACTTTCAATTGAAAAAACTGTTTCATGTTTGTACTTTCATTGTTTGTTTTTTTTTAATAGTAATGCTAGACAATCCTGCGCCCTTTTCATTGAATTTCTCTTCCCCCATGAAATTTTCCTCCAAGGAAAGATCCTCCCATATAGCCCCCTCCCCTGAACCCCACACCCAAACCAAAAAAATCCCCCTGATAACGTCGGTACACTTCCCAGTAACCATTACTGTATGTAAACATTGGTCAAAGTTTGTAACTTGCAGCCCCTCCCCCAGGGACTTTAGGAGGCAAGTCATCCCCAAAGACATAGTTATTATGGTTTTCGACTATGCGGAACAAAATGGCTATCTTAAAATTTTGATCCCTTGACTTTGGGGAAAAATGAGCATGGGAGGGGGCCTATGTGCCTTCTAATTTTTTTGGTCACTTAAAAAAGCCACTAGAACTTTTCATTTCCGTTAGAATGATTCCTCTTGCAACACTCTAGGACCACTTGGTCGATACGTTGACCCTTGGGGAAAAAAACAAAACAAAAAAACAAATAAACACGCACCTGTGAAATTTGATGAAACTTATATATTTAAAATCAGCATAAAAATCCAATTCTTTTGACATTTTTAGAGTTTCTTTTACTATTGAGCCGGGTCGCTCCTCTATACATTGAATAATTTATGTAAATGCACTAAACAGTTACTTTAGGAATACTTATGCATTCCAGAAGTTTTTGCTTAATCCAATATACTTTGCCAATTAACAAAATACTTTGTAGCTTTGTTTCACTTTCTGGCATTAACGGTTACATTTTATTTTCTATAAGATATGTACACTTTGAAATATTCATATTACTTGAATTTTAAAACTTTGGCGTCAGTTGGGTATTATCAAGCTGAGATAAACTTACTGTAACACTATCCTGATCAAAATTTGTGTTTGAATTTCCCGCCCAATGTCATGTTTCCTCGAACTATTAGCTAACCATTCTATTTCCGCCGTCCAAACAAATATTCGTTAACTAACATTGTTAGCTAGCAATTAGACAGCGGAAAAACCCTATATTGTACGTAGCTTGCAGAGTTTGAAAGATTGTTGCTAGTGATCACCAATGTTCTATTTAAGTAGACACATATTTGTCTAAACAAATTGTAAAGGATACAGTTTTCATAGGATAATCTATTGGAAGCGGTGGGAGTTTGATTGTCAGACTTTTCCCTCACCACAGCTTTTAAATCTAAGAATGTGGACGATAAATCTATGAAGTAGCTTTCATTGGAATAAATTTGAAAATGTCTGTTTTCAGAGAATGGTTGTTGCGGGTAGAATTGTTAATAGTAACCATATTTTACACTGCACATACAATGTCAGAATTGAAAAGATTTAGAGATAAGGTGACTGCGAAATGAAATTCCTTGTATGGTACATAAGTCATTTTAGTCAAGGAAAAGATATCCTTTTTCGATCTAACAATTTTTTTCTTGTTTTTTTTTTCTTCTTTGACAAGAGTGATGGCTTTTGTTTCTGACCCGAGTAAAGACTGATGAGTAATGAGGTGTTTTTCTACCTTATCGAAACTTTTCCACTTTGTTGTGATTTCAATGGCTCAAAAAGGGATCGTGCGCTGGACCTGATGTTTTGTGAGATACTTTCTTTAATATATTTGCCAGCCCCAATCGTGCTATGTAGAGGATGCAAAATCCACGGCAATCGGAGCAATATATTTTTAGCCGGGGGTAGTGAAGAGCTAAACAACTTAGCAAACCAACTGCCGAAACCGTAGCTTGACACTGACGAACGACCTTTGTAATAGTCCATCAATGACCTAATTGTCATAGTCTGAGAGTAGTAACATAGCCATCAATATCAGGACAAACAAATTTATTTTTTCTATTAGCCAACTAGTTGTTGAATGGGTTGAAAATAACATGTAATCACGGCTAAACCTTTTGTTATTGCTAAAGGATCATCTAATTTACTTCTTAATGTTTACTGATATAGGTCCAAATACGAAGTTTTTACAGGAATCTACTGAAGATGCTTTAAATTGTAGTAATGAAAATGTTCGTAAGTGGTTTTTAGTTCAAGAGCACGTAGGAGGGGGCATTTGAAATGCCAACTCTCGATGTCTCAACAAAGGATGCATGAAGAAATATACAAAAGTCCGTGGAAAAACCGGAAGATAGTCTGAAAAAATAACACGATCTATTCCATTGACAGTTCCAGAATCAAACAGTTCGTGGTAACGAACTGTAGTAAGGAGCGACCCGGCTCAATAGTAACCAAAACTCAAAAAAATTGAATTTTGATATCAATAGCTACATCAAAAGAATCGAATTTTAATGCTGATTTTGAATATATAAGTTTCATCAAGTCTTACCCATCAAAAGTTACGAGCCTGAGAAAATTTGCCTTATTTAGGAAAATAGGGGGAAACACCCCCTAAAAGTCGTAGGATCTTAACGAAAATGATACCATCAGATTCAGCGTATCAGAGAACCATACCCTAGAAGTTTCAAGCTCCTATCGACAAAAATGTGGAATTTTGTATTTTTTGCCAGAAGACAAATCACGGGTGCGTGTTTATTTGTTTGTTTTTTTTTTGTTTTTTTTTTCTTTTCCCCAGGGGTCATCGTATCGACCAACTGGTCCTAGAATGTCGCAAGATGGCTCATTCTAACGGAAATGAAAAGTTCTAGTGCCCTTTTTAAGTGACCAAAAAAATTGGAGGGCATCTAGGCCCCCTCCCACGCTCATTTTTTTCCCAAAGTCAACGGATCAAGATTTTGAGATAGCCATTTTGTTCAGCATAGTCGAAAACCATAATAACTATGTCTTCGGGGATGACTTACTCCCCCACAATCCCTGGGGGAGGGGCTGCAAGTTACAAACTTTGACCAGTGTTTACATATAGTAATGGTTATTGGGAAGTGTACAGACGTTTTCAGGGGGATTTTATTTTGTTTGGGGGTGGGGCTGAGGAGAGGGGGCTATGTTGAAGGATCTTTCCTTGGAGGAATCTGTCATGGGGAAGAAAAATTCAATGACAAGGGCGCAGGATTCTCTAGCATTACTATAAGAAAACAATGAAAAATAAACATGAAAACGTTTTTTCAAATGAAAGGAAGAAGTAGCATTGAAACTTAAAACGAACAGAGATTATTACGCATATGAGGGGTTCTAAAAATACTTTAGCATAAAGAGCGAGGTATTTAGGAGGAGATAAATACCTTGCTCTTTATGCTAAAGTATTTTTAGTAATTTCAACTATTTATTCTTTAAGGGGTCATTCTTAAAGAATTGGGACAAAACTTACGATTTAGTGTAAAGAGTGAGGTATTAACGAGGGTACAAATCCCCTCGTATACATAATAAAAATATAAGGTTATGAAAGTTTGTTACGTAAGTTAATTCTTAAGTTACGTATATTTTTTACTAATAAAAACGTTCGTTAAAAATTAAAAGTTCTAGTTGCCTTTTTAAGTAACCGAAAAATTGGAGGGCAACTAGGCCTCCTTCTCCACCCCTTATTTCTCAAAATCGTCTGATCAAAACTAAGAGAAAGCCATTTAGCCAAAAAAAGAATTAATATACAAATTTCATTTTAATAATTTATGTGCGGAGAGCCAACACCAAACATGCATTAATTCAAAAACGTTCAGAAATTAAATAAAAAAAACTAATTTTTTTAGCTGAAAGTAAGGAGCGACATTAAAACTTGAAACGAACAGAAATTACTCCGTATATGAAATGGGTTGTCCCCTCCGCAATCCCTCGCTCTTTACGCTAAAGTTGACTCTTTGCCACAATTCTACTTTTTAAAACAATTTAAAGCTTTAGCGTAAAGAGCGAGGGATTGCGGAGGGGACAACTCATTTCATATACGGAGTAATTTCTGTTCGTTTTAAGTTTTAATGTCGCTCCTTACTTTCAGCTAAAAAAATTAGTTTTTTTTTATTTAATCCCTTGAAAAAAAGAACAAATAAAAACGCATCCGTGATCTTTGTTCTGGCAGAAAATGCAAAATATATAGGAGGAGGAAACATCTGCTAAATATGGTGGTTTTTAGGGGACTTGGTATTTCCCACCTATTTGAAAAATCAGGCCAATTTTCTCACGCTGGTAACTTCTATTTGGAATCAGCATATTCTTTTGATGTATCTAATGATATCAGAATTCCTTTTTCTAGAGTTTCGGTTACTATTGAGCCGAGTCGCTCCTTACTTACAACTTGATTATGTTTGATTATATTTAATGAACATAAGGGGGAGGTAGTGGAAAACTAAAAAATATAAACAAGTAAAGTAAATTGTCGTTGAAAATCGAGTAGGAAAATGTGTTTTCCTGTGAATTTTCCGAGGACAATTGTTCTCAGAATTTGTGTGTTCATTGTATATCCTTACGTAATGTATAGCAATAACATACCGCAGCCGTCGTATCCATCCCCTCCTTGATAATTCCCACTCATATTCCACCTGTGCCTTAGAATGGAAATTGGAATTTTTTTTAGGTATGGTGTAACTACCAATGCTTGTAAATTGGTTGGTAGCTTCTCGCTTTATCAGTTCTCTGCTTGAGATTTCAAATATTGGATTGTAAGTAAAATTTTGGACAAATTTTGATTATTTGGTCAAAATTTTAGATGAACAGTAGTTTTGTTGAATAAGTTCTTTATAATAATTTTACTAAAGAAATTCGGTGGGCAGAGACTGGTATTATTGTTCATCTGGATAGAAGTTCTGCATAAATTGGTCTTCTTAGGGGCTGAAGCCATCATGACCTCCACAATAGTATTCTCTGATGTTTAAATATTTTGTATGCGTTGGCTTAAATACATTTGAAATTTTTGTATAGTAAAAGAGGAAAATCAACTTTAAAAATCAGTGAAAATAAAGCTCTTGGTAGAACTTGTTACCAGCCATTCCTAAGGCCCAGGATGCCCCGCCTGGCCTTATCCCCTCTGTGCCTGGAGAAACATGAATACAATCTATATATATATAAATAAGTTGTCTGTCTGTGTGTCTGTCTGTGGATCAGGTGACGTCATGTTTCTGTGTCGGCTGACGTCATGAAGTTAGTTGTCGTCATTTTTGCTATGACGGTGACGTCATTAAAGATATTTAAGACATATATGTTCACGTAGAAATCTATTAATGTTTAAGTTTAAAATGACTGATGAACTTACAATGGCAAAAGCCGATGAAGATGCTCAAAGAGTCTATGCCAAAAAACTTGCTGCTGATAGAGAAAGTCAGAAAAGAAAGCGTGCCGATGAATCAAAAGAACAGCAAGGAAACAGGCTTGAGGCTAAAGAACGCAAAACCGCGCAGTTAGATGAAGATCCACCTGGACAGCGAGAGTCAAAACATATCAAAACTGAAAATGATAGCGATGATGATTGGGTTTGGGATTTTGACTCGGATAAGGTCATCAATGCCTACCACATTTTAGTTAAAAAAACAAAGGTTCGGCTATATGTATTTCATAGTGAAGCTGAAAAATAAAGAAGAAAAAGAAAACTGAAAAAAGAAAAAATGTAAAAAACTAAAAAATACTAAAAAGAAAAAACACTCAAAGAGAAATTACAGACCGGGACACAAATGACGACCGGGACAGAGGGAATATAAATAACGACCGGGACACTCAAAGAGAAATTACAGACTGGGATACCGGGACACAAATGACGACCGGGACACAGGGAATATAAATGACGACCAGAACGCAGGTATTTAAGAATATCGTTCAAAGACAAATTTTTAATTGTAAGAAGACCGTTGAAAGAGAAATTTCTAATTGTAAAATGACTGAAGAACCTACAATGGCAACGGTACCACCATCGAAGTAGATAACCAGTGGGTTGTTCCATATTCCCCATTAGTGCGAAACGTCAACCCCAAGTCAAATTCGTGCATTGTTTGGCATCATTTTAACAACTTGCTCTCCATCAGCTCCTACAGAGTTATGGGAAAAATATAAGTCAAAAATGTCCGAAGATATACTCCATCGAAAACAGTTAGAGACGTCAGACATGACTTTTGATTTTACATCAGAAATTTATAACTACACTTTAGTTATTATAGAAGACTAGCTGTTGGGGTGGCGCTTCGCGCCACCCCAACACCTAGTTGGTGGGGGCGCTTCGCGCCCCCCCAAGCCCCCCCGCGCGCGTAAGTCGTTACGCGCCATAATAGTTACGCGCCATTGTAGTTGTGTCCCTATGTCCCACCTGTGAATATAGATAGATATATATATATATGGTTTTAACTACGTAAAACTTGCGAATATACAACATTCTTTGCTGTCCCATTGTCTTTGCATATAAATAGATTGTCAGGTTTACCGACTCTTGAACATGCAACATATAATGGTCCATGGGAAAACAATCTGTATTCAGATCTATACCTCATGATTCTAATGATTGCCCTTGAGCTTTGTTGATGGTGATTGCTAATCGACCATTCCCTGTCCCGGTGTCCCGGTCGTCATTTACATCCCCCTGTTTCCTCCGGTGTCCCCGTTGTAGTTGTGTCCCTGTGTCCCGGTCGTCATTTATATTCCCTGTGTCCCGGTCGTCATTTGTATCCCGGTGTCCCGGTCTGTATATACATTCGTTTTTTAGTTTTGTTTTTCTCCTTTATTTTTTTCCTTTTTTTTTCTTTTTTAGCTTATTTAGATTTTTAGATTTTTTAGTTTTTTTATTAGTTTTTAGTTTTTTTTTCTTTTTAGTTTTTTTGTCCCGGTCGTCATTTATATCCCCCTGTTTCCCCCGGTGTCCCCGTTGTAGTTGTGTCCCTGTGTCCCGGTCGTCATTTATATTCCCTGTGTCCCGGTCGTCATTTGTATCCCGGTGTACCGGTCTGTATATACATTCGTTTTTTAGTTTTGTTTTTCTCCTTTATTTTTTTCCTTTTTTTTCTTTTTTAGTTTATTTAGATTTTTAGATTTTTTAGTTTTTTTATTAGTTTTTAGTTTTTTTTTCTTTTTAGTTTTTTTGTAGTTTTTACCTTCTTTTTAGTTTTGTTAATTTTTTTTTACTTATGTCCTGGTCGTCATTTATACTCCCTATGTCCCGGTGCTTTGTCCTGGTCGTCATTTATACTCCCTGTGTCCCGGTGCTTTGTTGATTGCTAATCGAACATTCCTTCTGTCCTGGTCGCTTTCTCTTTGAGTGTCGTCATTTATTAGTTTTTTCCTTTTTTTCTTTTTAGTTTTTTATTGGTTTTTACCTTTATTTTAGCTTATTTTTCAGTTTTTTCCTTTTTTTTAGTTTTTTTTTTATTTTTTATTTTTTTTAGTTTTTTACCTTTTTTTAGTTTTTTTAGTTTTTTTAGTTTTTTAGCTTTTTTACTTTTTTTATTAGTTTTTAGTTTTTTTTTGTAGTTTTTGCCTTTTTTTAGTTTTTTCAGTTTTTTTTTTTAGTTTTTTATTGGTTTTTACCTTTATAGTTTTTTTAGTTTTTTAGCTTTTTTATTTTTTTTATTAGTTTTTAGTTTTTTTTGTAGTTTTTGCCTTTTTTTAGTTTTTTCAGTTTTGACGTCACCTAATCCAGTTTTTTCAGGTGACGTCACCTGACACATCCATCCACACATCCATCCACACATCCACAGACAGACAACTTATTTTTATATATATAGATTTGTGCGTACGTATGGCAAACAAACCTCTTCAGGATTTGGGAATGCCTTCACCTAACCGCATCGCTGCTGTTTCGACATGTGTAGAATTGGATCGTGAAAAAAGTTACAGTACGAATGATCTATTGTCGTATGTACAAAATAACATTTCCAAGTTAACATCGGAACAAAAAGACATTTATGATACGATAGACTAAATTTCAGGACGTATACAACTACCTGCTGATTTCTGTAATTTAGTGACGTCCAAAAATGAATTGATTGAAAAAGTATTTCCGAATATTCTAAAAAATTATAAAAATAATAAATGGCTAAGTGAAAGAGCGATTCTCGCACCCGAAAATATAGACGTCCACGAAATCAACAATATTGTTTTGACCAAGATTCGAGACCAGGCAGTCATTTACAAGTCAGTCGACACAGTTTTGGAACCAAATGAAGCGGTTAATTATCCATCTGAATTTTTAAATTCCATAGATCTTTCAGGGTTTCCACCACACGTGCTACAACTAAAAATAGGCGTACCAATAATACTTTTAAGAAATATCAACCCACCAAAGCTTTGCAATTGCACGCGACTTGCCATAAAAAAAACAATGGAAAACCTAATAGAGGCCAAAATCTTGACAGGGCCTTTTGAGAGTGAGGCTGTTCTTATTCCTCGCATTCCCATGATTCCAACGGATCTGCCTTTTCAATTTAAAAGATTGCAATTCCCAATTCGATTAGCATTTGCAATCACCATTAACAAAGCTCAAGGTCAATCATTAGAAAAATGTGGTATAGATCTTAATACTGATTGTTTTTCCCATGGACAATTGTGCGTTGCATGTTCGAGGGTCGGTAAACCTGACAATCTATTTATATGCAGCGACAATTGGACAGCGAAAAATGTTGTATATTCGCAAGTTTTACGCAGTTAATTTGTATTGTAACGTCATTATTAGTACATACGGCTTTGTATATGCACAGACAATGGGAAAGCCAAGAATGTTGTATATTCGCAATTTTTACGTAGTTTAACTCCTGCAGACGAAATGAATGCTTGCCTGAAAAATTCTAATTTATGGGCACACGTAAAAATATTAAAATTAACTACAAATATGCGTGTCCGATTGCAAAACGATGACTCTGGTCAAACATTTTCAGATCAATTGCTGGCAATTGGAAACGGAAAGCTCCCAGTAGTGGGAAAGCCAAAAATGTTGAATATTCGCAATTTTTACGTAGTTTGAAACACATATATAAATCTATCTATATTCACAGGTGGGACACAGGGACACAACTACAATGGCGCGTAACTAATATGGCGCGTAACGACTTAAGCGCGCGGGGGGGCTTGGGGGGGCGCGAAGCGCCCCACCAACTAGGTGTTGGGGTGGCGCGAAGCGCCACCCCAACAGCTAGTATTTATATAAGTCCATTAATTTGTAGATGTAGATGTCCCGCACAGCCCTTTGGGCAAAGACTGTAAGTTAGGCAATTCGTTCATTGTTTACACATTGTAATGTTTTTGAGAAAGGTATGTATGTTTGACCATTTACTTTCCAAAAAGACGAAGAGTATTCAGGTGAGACTTTCAGAGAATGGAAAGTGTTCAGGAGTATTGAACTAAATCAAAATACCGTATGTGTATACGAGTTGTCAATAGGCTGTAACTCAGGAATGTCTAAGTATATAAATTTGGAACTTTCAGGAAATGATGAAGGAAATGGTCAATTGATTGAAGAATTGTTAATCTTTGTGTTTTATGAGTAAATTTCTTGGTAGATCTCAAATAGGCCGAGCGCCAGAAGCTAGGAGTTATAATTATATATAAGAACTTCTTCCTAACCAATTCGTCCTTCCACTATTCATAATTGACCTTAAGCTTGGTACTGAATATGCTCCATCCGCTAATTACCAATGGTCCAGTGGCATATTAATTGTCTCCCACGAAACTAAAATCAAGCAATCTGAGCAACAAAATATTTTATCTTCTAATCATGGTTTCAGCTGTCGCTGCAATCTAGTAAAGGACGAACCACGGCCCATATTAACCAGAAATTAAAAAAGATGTGAACGTTTCAAGCTGATCCAGGAGTGGTAACTACTGTCTAGACTAGTCTAAATAGTAAAATTTTATTTTGAAAACCAATTTTGGGAATTCCGAAAAATATCATAAAACGCCTAAAAGATGGCGCTGGATCGAAACAAAAAACACCATTGGAATCATCATGGTCGAAAACCTTTTGCTCAAACCTTACAGTCCCCTGGTTGTTATGGAAGTGTTGTGGTATAACGTCTGTGTCGGTCCATCATAAATATATGCTCTACTCTCCATAATAGAAGTTTTCAAAAGCGTATACGTGGCAGAGCAAAGTTAACGAGCAATATGGCTAGCGTTCATGCTATATTGTTTGTCATCAGAGCTACCTACAGTAGGGGGAGTAATTGAAATAGCACTTTATTAGACGTACTGTTACCATGTGGAATGACCTTCCAGAAGCTATGCAAAAAAAGAAACTGCTTATTTGCTTTAATATAAGGTTGAATAAATATTTACAGGTGAATAAAAAGTTACTTGTCTGGACGACTTGTGCTTTTGTTTAAATTTGACTTTTGGAAACCTGCATGGTATTTGACTCCTTTCGGAATTATTATGCACTCAAGATATGCAAAAAAAGAAGACACCATCCACTTACCTCGCCAGCGCTTATGGTTGCTTTGAGAATTGGGCCAAAAAATTTAGTTTATTTAGGTTTAAGCCTTTTAGCACGTCCATCTTAATATTCACCTCCCAACCCATAAAGGTTACGCAATATATTCTTTCGACTGGTGAAAAAAAATACAGGGAGCCTTTTGGAAGACATTTTCTATATTTGAAGTCTGGTACCGAGTAATCTGATATCAATCTAATCGGACTTGCAATAGCAGTGGAATTGGTATGACGTCATTTTTAGTTATGAAATCTTTATAGAACGTACAGAAACCATAGTAGAGCAGATAGTCTTGACGTCATTTTCTTTGTACAAACCATTGCATTGAGGAAATGATGACGTCACTCTTCTATATAAGAATATCGCTCGAGCTACGACAGTCAGTTGTAATTCTGAAAGCTCAAAGTGAGGTCAAGATGATATCTCTTGCAGAAAGAAATATTAACTATTACTTTTCGCCATTAGGGATTAAAAGTGAAAACGTTCTCTGCCACAAGTTCAACGACAAGAAATGCGACGTCCATCAGATGCAAAACATGGGTTCATTTGTTAAAGACCCAGAATTCCTGAGAAGAGGATATATTCTTGAGATGCAATCGAGGAAAAGAAAAGCAGAACCGTTTACTTTACCAGGTGCAGCAATAGTTTCAGATTCGGAGCCTCTCAAAAAGAAGCCATTTCCAGAAAGCTATAGTCAAAGGAGGATAAGTAAAATGTCCAACGTAATAAGATTTGGTAACGGTCTTACACATTCATTAGACCTTAGCAGTTATAAAATATCAGCAGAAGTAAAGGATAAACTGGTGTGTCTTTTGGGCCAAAAATTCGGTCTTCTCTTCGATAGGGACTATCAACTTAATAATCCGAATAAGTTGGCCTTTTTTGAATCATATTCGCCTCTTCTATATGAGAGTGATATTAACCCCTTTTCAGTGGTGGATTTGATCTCTATTTTAACTCCAAATAAATGGCTTACAACTAGAGCTGTATCGTTTGCAATAAACTTTGTAAGTCGATCATTTCAGAATGTCTATACTATAAGCTGCGATGCCAATCTCCCTCTTGCTTCTGCAACTCCACGACCAGACAAGCAGGAAGAATTATTAAAAGCATTTTACCAAGTGCCCAAACACTGTTCCGTGTTGCTCCTGCCTCTTTATGTGAAAGCGGGCCAATACATAAGTGATACTGGTAGAAACCACTTTATTTTGGCTGTGATAAATTTTAAAGAGTCTTGTTTTCACCTGATGGATGGCTTTAGTCCGTCGAACAGAAAGGAAGCAGCTATTATTCTGAAGAGGATTCAAGCTTTATGTCAAAATGACGAAAGATACTTAAAGCTATCCTCCAAAAGCTATCCTGTTCACAAGCAAAATGATATATACAATTGTGGCATGTATGCTATTATTCATACAAATGAATATTTAGAAAAACAAATCAGTTCTGAGCACGTGCAGCCTGATTTCCCAATTCAGGAAGTGCTCCAAAGACTTAGACCGGAGCTATGCCTGCAGATTCTGGAGGACATGTGCATGGTTCACGACAGACATTTATTTTGTTATATTTGCGGTGACAAGCCAGAAGATAAAAAGCAGCTTCGGTGTGACCTGTGTGCTGCTGTAGTATGCAAAAGTCATGATTTCCATTTGTGCATGATGTGCAACCCAGGCTCTGATGAAGTTCTAAATGAAACAAATTTAGAAGGCTCAGAAAAAGCCCAAGATTCCAAGCCTCGTAATGAGCTAAATTCAGGCGACATTGCCGCATACCAAAAAGAAGCAGATGGTCTTTTGAACACAGCCAGGGTAGTCAAACCAGCAGGACACCCTTGGTTATTACAGTTATCAACGGAATCTGGATCAATCATGCAGAGAAACAGAGTACACATATCTGATGCTCTACCTGCAGCATCAAAGTGCAAGAGGTATAGGACCAAACATGACACATATCACCCAAATGCCGAGTGTGGGGATGATCAAGCCGCCTGTATTATGAAAGAGATCCCATTTACTACGCCACCTATCAATACAGTTCCAAGAAATAAAGCCCCTTCCCATGTTTCCAGCAGCCCAATATCGCCTTCAAAAAGTGTCTTCGCAGAGGCTCCGTGCCACAGAACACGGTTTGGAAGATTAGTTAGGCCACCAAGGAAACTAGACCTTTAATATAGGAACTTGTGGCCAGAAGGTTGAAATTCAAAAGGTCTCACCCTATTTAGTGCCCTTTAAAATTCAACTTTGTGTCTTTTTAAAATTTATTCTAAATAAAATGATGTATATATTAATATTAGTGTTAATACTCTTTTGTAAAGGAAATTAAGCACACCAAAGCGTGTAGCGCATGTATTACTTGTGAGTTACTTTTTCTGATTGGCTTGAAACTTTCAAAGGCTGTTGCCTCAACTAAAGGGAAAAGATATTTTTGCTTACCAAGGGGATAACCAGTTAGAAAACATTCGTTTTTTTCGTTTTTTTTTTGTTTCCTTAATAAAAAAAAGAACTGGTATAGTTCTTTTTTTCTCCTGTAGACTATTTCTAAAGATTTCTAAATAATTATTATGAAACAGGTTAAAAATTAACATAAAGTTCTTCTTTAAGCGTAAATATTTGCCAAAAAAACTTGCTTTTCCTTCAAAAGCCTTTTTATCGCTCACATGTATACGCTCTTAGACTTTGGAAGAAAATTTTGTGTCTCTTCAGCCCTTTAGGTTAAATTTAAACTGTATAATAAAAATCGGTCCTTTAAACTGAGCCTTTGGCGAAACCATTCTGCTTAATAGCAACTAAATTGGTCTTGAATGCAATTGTATCCTTGCATGACTGTGCAAAATGAAAAAAGGATTGCCCAAAAGAAATATAGATATAATCATTGGTTATAGAAGTGTATGTGTAAATATTTGGGATGTTCGACTTTCACTACTGCTCACTGAATCTTAGTTGGGTGGCCTATAATTTACGTTATGATGACGTTTCTGATTCCCAAGTTTTAGGTGGCAAACTCGCTACTACTCTTAGTAATAATTTGTGGTGCTCCAAGGGTGCCAATCAATCAATGAGAGTTGGAGCTTGCTTAGTTCGATTTAATTTTATCAAACGAGGCTTCCTTAGAATTAAGGCCCTCAGGCTCAATTAATTGCCCTCACGTTTAACTGCATGTCCATTATTCTTTACTTGTTGCAAAGAAGTCTTTTTTTAGTAATGTTTTATTTTTAGCTGTGACAGAAAGTTTTCATCTAGCGAAAGATTGTGGATTCAAAGTTGTTGCCCATATGATGCCCGATTTGCCAAATGTTGGTCTTGAAAGAGATGTGGAACAGTTCATAGTAAGTTTTAGTTAATCAAGGAAGTTGTTTCGCCACCCCAACACCTAGTTGGTGGGGTGCTTCCCCCCCCCCGCGCGCATAAGTCGTTACGCGCCATATTAGTTACGCGGCATTGTAGTTGTGTCCCTGTGTCCCACCTACATATAAATAGATTATCAGGTTTACCAACTCTTGAACATGCAACATATAATTGCCCATGGGAAAAACTATCCGTATTCAGATCTATATCTCATTATTCTAATGATTGCCCTTGAGCTTTGTTGATGGTGATTGCTAATCAAACATTCCCTGTGTCCCCATCGTCATTTATATATCCCCCCTGTGCCCCCCGGCGTCCCCGTTGTAGTTGTGTCCCTGTGTCCCAGTCGTCATTTATAGTCGACAAACATGACGTCAGTCGACACACAAACATGACGCCAGTCAACACACACGTCCCAGTCGTCATTTGTGTTCCGGTGTCCCAGTCTGTATTTTCTCTTTGAGTGTCCCGGTCGTCATTTATATTCCCTGCGTCCCGGTCTGACCTTTTTTAGTTTTTTTTTCTTCCTTTGTATTAATGCTAAAGCCAAGGTTCGAACCTGGAACCTATCGTACCTAAAACCTGGAACATAACGCTTTACCAACTCAGCTACTTCGGCTTGAATACATTTACCTTTTTTAGTTTATTTTTATTTTTTTGTTTTCTTTTTCTCCTTTATTTTTCAGTTTTTTTCCTCTTTTTAGTTTTTTTTTCTTTTCAGTTTTTAGTTTTTTATGGCACTTGATATTAACCAAGTGACATATAGCAATCGCCAATTCTGTCGGTCTTTCTGTCTGTCTGTCGGTCTGTCTGTCGGTCCCGGTTTTGCTACTTTAGGCACTTCCAGGTAAGCTAGGACGATGAAATTTGGCAAGCGTATCAGGGACCGGACCAGATTAAATTAGAAATAGTCGTTTTCCCGATTTGACCATCTGGGGGGGGGGGGAGTAGGGGGTCGGTTAATTCGCAAAAAATAGAAAAAATGAAGTATTTTTAACTTATGAGTGGGTGATTGGATCTTAATGAAATTTGATATTTGGAATGATATTGTATCTCAGAGCTCTTATTTTAAATCCCGACCGGATCTGATGACATTGGGGGAATTGGAGGGGGGAAACCTAAAGTCCCGGTTTTGCTACTTTAGGTACTTCCAGGTAAGCTAGGACGATGAAATTGGGCAAGCGTATCAGGGACCGGACCAGATTAAATTAGAAATAGTCGTTTTCCCAATTTGAACATCTGGGGGGGGGAGTGGGGGCCCGGTTAATTCGGAAAGAATAGAAAAAATGAAGTATTTTTAACTTATGAGCGGGTGATTGGATCTTAACGAAATTTGATATTTGGAATGATATTGTGTCTCAGAGCTCTGATTTTAAATCCCGACTGGATCGGATGACATTGGGGGGAGTTGGCGGGGGGAAACCTAAAATCTTGGAAAACACTTAGAGTGGAGGGATCGGGATGAAACTTGATGGGAAAAATAAGCGCCAGTCCCAGATACATGATTGACATAATCGGAACTGATTCGCTCTCTTTGGGGTAGTTGGGGGGGGGGAGTAATTCTTAAAAATTAGAAAAAATTAGGTATTTTCAACTTACGAACGGGTTATCGGATCTCAATGAAATTTGATGTTTAGAAGGATATCGAGTCTTAGAGCTCTTATTTTATAACCAGAACGGATCCACTCTCTTTGGGGTAGTTGGGGGGGGGGGTTAATTCTGAAAAATTAGAAAAAATGAGGTATTTTTAACTTACGAACGGGTGATTGGATCTCCATGAAATTTGATATTTACAAGGATATCGTGTCTCAAAGCTCTTATTTTAAATCCTGACCGGATCTGGTGACATTGGGGGAAGTTTGGGGTGGGGAAACCTAAAATGATGGAAAACGCTTACATTGGAGGGATTGGGATGAAACTTGGTTGGAAAAATAAGCAAAAGTCTTGCATACGTGATTTACATAATTGGAACGGATCCGCTCAATTTGGGGGGGGGGGGGGTAATTCTGAAAAATAAGAAAAAATGACGTATTTTTAACTTACGAAGGAGTGATCGGATCTTCATGAAACTTCATATTTAGAAGGACCTCGTAACTCAGATATCTTATTTTTAATCTCAACCGATCAAGCGTAATTGGGGGGGGGGCAGTTGAGGGGACCGGAAATCTTAGAAAATACTTAAAGCGGTGAGATCAGGATGAAACTGGATGGGAAGAATAGAAACCTGTCTAAGATACGTGACTGACATAACTGGACCGGATCTGCTCTCTTGATGGAATTGGGGGGGGGGGGTATTTTGAAAATTGAGGTATTTGTAACTTACGAAAGGGTGACCAGATCTTAATGAAATTTGATATTTAGAAGGATATTGTGCTTTAAAGTTCTAATTTCAAATTCCGACCAGATCCTGTGACATTCGGGGGAGTTGGAGGGGGAAACCGGAATTCTTGGAAAACATGAAAATTGGGGTATTTTTATCTTACGAGTAGATGATCGGATCGTAATGAAATTTGATTTTTTAGAGGGAATTCATGTCTCAGAGCTCTTATTTCAAATCCCGACCAGATCTTTTGAAATTGGGGGGAGTTGGAGGCGGAAATCTTGGAAAACACTTGGAGTGGAGGAATCGGGATGAAGCTTGGTGGATAGAATAAACAAATGTCCTTGTACGTGATTGACAGAATCGTACTGGATTCGCTCCCTTTGGGGGAGTTGGGGGGAGGGTTCAGTGATTTGGCGAGTTCGGTGCTTCTGGACGTGCTAGGGCGATGAAAATTGGTAGGCATGTCAGGGGCTGCACAATTTGACTTGATAAAGTCGTTTTCCCAGATTCGACCATCTGGGGGGCAAAAGGGAGAGGAAAACTTAGAAGGACTTTGTGACTCAGAGTTCTTATTTTAAATCTTGACCGGCATTAAGCCTCTTATTTTCCTTTTTAAATCAATCTATTGATTCATAGAATTTTGTTAGAGCTCATACCATATGATCTCTTGGCTCTTAGCTCTTCTCGCCTCGTCACAAGTGCCATATGAGCTCTTAGCTCTTGTTTAGTTTTTATGGCACTTGGTATTAACCAAGTGACATATAGCAATCGCCAATTCTGTCGGTCTGTCTGTCGGTCCCGGTTTTGCTACTTTAGGCACTTCCAGGTAAGCTAGGACGACGAAATTTGGCAGGCGTATCAGGGACGGGACCAGCTTAAATTAGAAGTAGTCATTTTCCCAATTTGACCATCTGGGGGGGAGTGGGGGGCCGGTTAATTCGAAAAAATAGAAAAATTAAAGTATTTTTAACTTACGAACTGTTGATCAGATCTTAATGAAATTTGATATTTGGAAGGATATCGTGTCTCAGAGCTGTTATTTTAAATCCCGACCGGATCTGGTGACATTGAAGAGGGGGGATATAGGAGGGGGAAACCTAAAATCTTGGAAAACACTTAGAGCGGAGGGATTAGGATGAAACTTGGTGGGAAAAATAAGCACAAGTCCTAGATACATGATTGACATAACCGGAACGGATCCACTCTCTTTGGGGTGGTTGGGGGGGGGGCAATTCTGAAAAATTAAAAAAATGAGGTATTTTTAACTTACGAACAGGTGATCGGATCTCAATGAAATTCGATATTTAGAAGGATGGTGTCTTAGAGCTCTTATTTTAAATCCCGACCAGATCTGGTGACATTGGGGGGGGGGGGGGAATTGGGAGGGGGAAACCTAAAACTTGGGAAAAACTTAGAGTGGAGGGATCGGGATGAAACTTGGTGGGAATATTAAGCACAAGTCCTAGATACATGATTGACATAACCGGAACGGATCCGCTCTTTTTGGGGTAGTTGGGGGGGGGTAATTCTGAAAAATTAAAAAAAATGAGGTATTTTTAACTTACGAACGGGTGATCGGATGTCAATGAAATTTGATATTTAGAAGGATATCGTGTCTCTGAGCTCTTATTTTAAAACCGACCGGATCTGGTGACACTGGGGGGGGAGTTGGGAGGGGAAACCTAAAACTTGGAAAACACTTAGAGTAGAGGGATCGGGATGAAACTTGGTGGGAAAAATAAGCTCAAGTCCTAGATACATGATTGACATAACCGGAACGGATCCGCTCTCTTTGGGGTAGTTGGGGGAGGGGTTAATTCTGAAAAATTAAAAAAATGAGGTATTTTTAACTTACGAACGGGTGATCGGATCTCAATGAAATTTGATATTTAGGAGGATATCGTGTCTCAAAGCTTTTATTTGAAATCCTGACCGGATCTGATTACACTGGGGAAGTTTGGGGTGGGGAACCTAAAATCATGGAAAACGCTTAGATTGGAGGGATCGGGATGAAACTTGGTGGGGAAAATAAGAGCAGAAGTCTTACATACGTGATTTACATAATTGGAACAGATCCACTCTATTGGGGGGGGGCTAATTCTGAAAAATAAGAAAAATGACGTAATTTTAACTTACGAAGGAGTGATCGGATCTTCATGAAACTTCATATTTAGAAGGACCTCGTAACTCAGATCTCTTATTTTAAATCTCAACCGGATCAAGCGTAATTGGGGGGGAGGCAGTTGGGGGGACCGGAAATCTTAGAAAATTCTTAAAGCGGTGATATCAGGATAAAACTGGATGGGAAGAATAGAAACCTGTCTAAGATACGTGACTTACATAACCGGACCGGATCTGCTCTCTTTGGTGGAATTGGGGGGGGGGTAATTTTGAAATTTGAGGTATTTTTAACTTAAGAAAGGGTGACCAGATATTAATGAAATTTTGATATTTCAAAGCACAAGAAGGATCTTGTGCTTTGAAGTTCTAATTTTAAATTCCTACCAGATCCTGTGACATTGGGGAAGTTGGAGGGGGAAACCGAAATTCTTGGAAAACGTTAAAATTGGGGTATTTTTATCTTACGAATAGATGATCGGATCTTAATGAAATTTGATTTTTAGAAGGAATTCATGTCTCAGAGCTCTTATTTCAAATCCCAACCAGATCTTTTTACATTGGGGGAGTTGGAGGGGGAAATCTTGGAAAAACACTTGGAGTGGAGGAATCGGGATGAAGCTTGGTGGATAGAATAAACAAATGTCTTTGATACGTAATTGACAAAATCGTACTGGATCCGCTCTCTTTGGGGGAGTTGGGGGGAGGGTTCAGTGATTTGGCGAGTTTGGTGCTTCTGGAAGTGCTAGGACGATTAAAATTGGTAGGTGTGTCAGGGAGCTGCACAATTTGACTTGATATGGGCACAATTTGACTTGACAAAGTCGTTTTCCCAGATTCGACCATCTGGGGCTAAAGGGAGAGGAAAAATTAGAAAAAAATAGGTATTTATAACTTACGAGTGGGTGATCGGATCATAGTGAATTTTGATATTTAGAAGGACATCGTGACTCAGAGCTCTTATTTTAAATCCTGACCGGCATTAAGCCTCTTATTTCCTTTTTAAATCAATCTATTGATTCATAGAATTTTGTCAGAGCTCATACCATATGATCTCTTGGCTCTTAGCTCTTCCCCCCCCCCAAGCCCCCCCGCGCGCGTAAGTCGTTACGCGCCATATTAGTTACGCGCCATTGTAGTTGTGTCCCTATGTCCCACCTGTGAATATATATTTATATACATATACTAGCTGTTGGGGTGGCGCTTCGCGCCACCCCAACACCTAGTTGGTGGGGCGCTTCGCGAACCCCCAAGCCCCCCCGCGCGCGTAAGTCGTTACGCGCCATATTAGTTACGAGCCATTGTAGTTGTGTCCCTGTGTCCCACCTTTGAATATAGATAGATTTATATATGTGTTTCAAACTACGTAAAAATTGCGAATATACAACATTTTTGGCTTTCCCACTACTGGAAGCTTTCCGTTTCCAATTGCCAGCAATTGATCTGAAAATGTTTGACCAGAATCATCGTTTTGCAATCGGACACGCATATTTGTAGTTAATTTTAATATTTTTACGTGTGCCCATAAATTAGAATTTTTCAGGCAAGCATTCATTTCGTCTGCAGGAGTTAAACTACGTAAAAATTGCGAATATACAACATTCTTGGCTTTCCCATTGTCTGTGCATATACAAAGCCGTATGCACTAATAATGACGTCATATGCAAACGCTCTTTTTACAAACAAACAAACATGCATACACACAACTCGTTTTTATATAGATAGATAGATAGATGGATACAATACAAATTAACTGCGTAAAACTTGCGAATATACAACATTCTTCGCTGTCCAATTGTCGCTGCATATAAATAGATTGTCAGGTTTACCGACCCTCGAACATGCAACGTACAATTGTCCATGGGAAAAACAATCAGTATTAAGATCTATACCACATTTTTCTAATGATTGACCTTGAGCTTTGTTAATGGTGAATGCAAATGCTAATCGAATTGGGAATTGCAATCTTTTAAATTGAAAAGGCAGATCCGTTGGAATCATGGGAATGCGAGGAATAAGAACAGCCTTACCCTCAAAATGCCCTGTCAAGATTGTCGTCTTTATTAGGCTTTCCATTGTGTTTTTTTACGGCAAGTCGCGTGCCATTGCAAATACTTTTTCAATCAATTCATTTTTGGACGTCACTAAACTACAGAAATCAGCAGGTAGTTGTATACGTCCTGAAATTGAGTCTATCGTATCATAAATGTCTTTTTGTTCCGACGTTAACTTGTAAATGTTATTTTGTACATACGACAATAGATCACTCGTACTGTAACTTTGTTCACGATCCAATTCTACACATGTCGAAACAGCAGCGATACGGTTAGGTGAAGGCATTCCCAAATCCTGAAGAGGTTTGTTTGCCATACGTACGCACAAATCTTCTATAATAACTAAAGTGTCGTTATAAATTTCTGATGTAAAATCAAAAGTCATTTCTGACGTCTCTAACTGTTTTCGATGGAGTATATCTTCGGACATTTTTGACTTATATTTTTCCCATAACTCTGTAGGAGCTGATGGAGAGCAAGTGTACGAATTTGACTTGGGGTTGACGTTTCGCACGCGTCATTGATGCAGTTATCCCAGTGTTGGTCATTCTCCAATAAATTCAGAGCTTGGCATGCACTACGGTAAGTGTCATGTATAGTACCGTTTACAGTTCTCAAATACTCAAAGGATGTCGGACCGGGTACATTCACCAAAAGCAGGCGTAGAAAGAAGCATTCATGTTGATTGGGGTGAACGGTGTAGAGTCTTCCTATCGTGGTATCTTTGAAGATGGTAGGTTGGCCGTAAACCCACTGGTTATCTACTTCGATGGTGGTACCGTTGCCATTGTAGGTTTTTCAGTCATTTTACAATTAGAAATTTCTCTTTCAACGGTCTTCTTACAATTAAAAATTTGTCTTTGAACGATATTCTTAAATATCTGTGTCCTGGTCGTCATTTATATTCCCTGTGTCCCGGTCGTCATTTGTGTCCCGGTATCCCAGTCTGT
>NW_027062926.1:44709-110121 GCF_032884065.1 Artemia franciscana
TCCCAGTCGTCATTTGTGTTCCGGTGTCCCAGTCTGTAATTTCTCTTTGAGTGTCCCGGTCGTCATTTATATTCCCTGCGTCCCGGTCTGACCTTTTTTAGTTTTTTTTTCTTCTTTTGTATTAATGCTAAAGCCAAGGTTCGAACCTGGAACCTATCGGACCTAAAACCTGGAACATAACGCTTTACCAACTCAGCTACTTCGGCTTGAATACATTTACCTTTTTTAGTTTATTTTTATTTTTTTGTTTTCTTTTTCTCCTTTATTTTTCAGTTTTTTTCCTCTTTTTAGTTTTTTTTTCTTTTTCAGTTTTTAGTTTTTTATGGCACTTGATATTAACCAAGTGACATATAGCAATCGCCAATTCTGTCGGTCTTTCTGTCTGTCTGTCGGTCTGTCTGTCGGTCCCGGTTTTGCTACTTTAGGCACTTCCAGGTAAGCTAGGACGATGAAATTTGGCAAGCGTATCAGGGACCGGACCAGATTAAATTAGAAATAGTCGTTTTCCCGATTTGACCATCTGGGGGGGGGGGAGTAGGGGGTCGGTTAATTCGCAAAAAATAGAAAAAATGAAGTATTTTTAACTTATGAGTGGGTGATTGGATCTTAATGAAATTTGATATTTGGAATGATATTGTATCTCAGAGCTCTTATTTTAAATCCCGACCGGATCTGATGACATTGGGGGGAATTGGAGGGGGGAAACCTAAAGTCCCGGTTTTGCTACTTTAGGTACTTCCAGGTAAGCTAGGACGATGAAATTTGGCAAGCGTATCAGGGACCGGACCAGATTAAATTAGAAATAGTCGTTTTCCCGATTTGAACATCTGGGGGGGGGAGTGGGGGCCCGGTTAATTCGGAAAGAATAGAAAAAATGAAGTATTTTTAACTTATGAGCGGGTGATTGGATCTTAACGAAATTTGATATTTGGAATGATATTGTGTCTCAGAGCTCTGATTTTAAATCCCGACCGGATCGGATGACATTGGGGGGAGTTGGCGGGGGGAAACCTAAAATCTTGGAAAACACTTAGAGTGGAGGGATCGGGATGAAACTTGATGGGAAAAATAAGCGCCAGTCCCAGATACATGATTGACATAATCGGAACTGATTCGCTCTCTTTGGGGTAGTTGGGGGGGGGGGAGTAATTCTTAAAAATTAGAAAAAATGAGGTATTTTCAACTTACGAACGGGTGATAGGATCTCAATGAAATTTGATGTTTAGAAGGATATCGAGTCTTAGAGCTCTTATTTTATAACCAGAACGGATCCACTCTCTTTGGGGTAGTTGGGGGGGGGGGTTAATTCTGAAAAATTAGAAAAAATGAGGTATTTTTAACTTACGAACGGGTGATTGGATCTCCATGAAATTTGATATTTACAAGGATATCGTGTCTCAAAGCTCTTATTTTAAATCCTGACCGGATCTGGTGACATTGGGGGAAGTTTGGGGTGGGGAAACCTAAAATGATGGAAAACGCTTACATTGGAGGGATTGGGATGAAACTTGGTTGGAAAAATAAGCAAAAGTCTTGCATACGTGATTTACATAATTGGAACGGATCCGCTCAATTTGGGGGGGGGGGGGGTAATTCTGAAAAATAAGAAAAAATGACGTATTTTTAACTTACGAAGGAGTGATCGGATCTTCATGAAACTTCATATTTAGAAGGACCTCGTAACTCAGATATCTTATTTTTAATCTCAACCGATCAAGCGTAATTGGGGGGGGGGCAGTTGAGGGGACCGGAAATCTTAGAAAATACTTAAAGCGGTGAGATCAGGATGAAACTGGATGGGAAGAATAGAAACCTGTCTAAGATACGTGACTGACATAACTGGACCGGATCTGCTCTCTTGATGGAATTGGGGGGGGGGGGGTATTTTGAAAATTGAGGTATTTGTAACTTACGAAAGGGTGACCAGATCTTAATGAAATTTGATATTTAGAAGGATATTGTGCTTTAAAGTTCTAATTTCAAATTCCGACCAGATCCTGTGACATTCGGGGGAGTTGGAGGGGGAAACCGGAATTCTTGGAAAACATGAAAATTGGGGTATTTTTATCTTACGAGTAGATGATCGGATCGTAATGAAATTTGATTTTTTAGAAGGAATTCATGTCTCAGAGCTCTTATTTCAAATCCCGACCAGATCTTTTGACATTGGGGGGAGTTGGAGGCGGAAATCTTGGAAAAACACTTGGAGTGGAGGAATCGGGATGAAGCTTGGTGGATAGAATAAACAAATGTCCTTGTACGTGATTGACAGAATCGTACTGGATTCGCTCCCTTTGGGGGAGTTGGGGGGAGGGTTCAGTGATTTGGCGAGTTCGGTGCTTCTGGACGTGCTAGGGCGATGAAAATTGGTAGGCATGTCAGGGGGCTGCACAATTTGACTTGATAAAGTCGTTTTCCCAGATTCGACCATCTGGGGGGCAAAAGGGAGAGGAAAACTTAGAAGGACTTTGTGACTCAGAGTTCTTATTTTAAATCTTGACCGGCATTAAGCCTCTTATTTTCCTTTTTAAATCAATCTATTGATTCATAGAATTTTGTTAGAGCTCATACCATATGATCTCTAGGCTCTTAGCTCTTCTCGCCTCGTCACAAGTGCCATATGAGCTCTTAGCTCTTGTTTAGTTTTTATGGCACTTGGTATTAACCAAGTGACATATAGCAATCGCCAATTCTGTCGGTCTGTCTGTCGGTCCCGGTTTTGCTACTTTAGGCACTTCCAGGTAAGCTAGGACGACGAAATTTGGCAGGCGTATCAGGGACGGGACCAGCTTAAATTAGAAGTAGTCATTTTCCCAATTTGACCATCTGGGGGGGAGTGGGGGGCCGGTTAATTCGAAAAAATAGAAAAATTAAAGTATTTTTAACTTACGAACTGTTGATCAGATCTTAATGAAATTTGATATTTGGAAGGATATCGTGTCTCAGAGCTGTTATTTTAAATCCCGACCGGATCTGGTGACATTGAAGAGGGGGGATATAGGAGGGGGAAACCTAAAATCTTGGAAAACACTTAGAGCGGAGGGATTAGGATGAAACTTGGTGGGAAAAATAAGCACAAGTCCTAGATACATGATTGACATAACCGGAACGGATCCACTCTCTTTGGGGTGGTTGGGGGGGGGGCAATTCTGAAAAATTAAAAAAATGAGGTATTTTTAACTTACGAACAGGTGATCGGATCTCAATGAAATTCGATATTTAGAAGGATGGTGTCTTAGAGCTCTTATTTTAAATCCCGACCAGATCTGGTGACATTGGGGGGGGGGGGGGAATTGGGAGGGGGAAACCTAAAACTTGGGAAAAACTTAGAGTGGAGGGATCGGGATGAAACTTGGTGGGAATATTAAGCACAAGTCCTAGATACATGATTGACATAACCGGAACGGATCCGCTCTTTTTGGGGTAGTTGGGGGGGGGTAATTCTGAAAAATTAGAAAAAATGAGGTATTTTTAACTTACGAACGGGTGATCGGATGTCAATGAAATTTGATATTTAGAAGGATATCGTGTCTCTGAGCTCTTATTTTAAAACCGACCGGATCTGGTGACACTGGGGGGGGGAGTTGGGAGGGGAAACCTAAAACTTGGAAAACACTTAGAGTAGAGGGATCGGGATGAAACTTGGTGGAAAAAATAAGCTCAAGTCCTAGATACATGATTGACATAACCGGAACGGATCCGCTCTCTTTGGGGTAGTTGGGGGAGGGGTTAATTCTGAAAAATTAAAAAAAATGAGGTATTTTTAACTTACGAACGGGTGATCGGATCTCAATGAAATTTGATATTTAGGAGGATATCGTGTCTCAAAGCTTTTATTTGAAATCCTGACCGGATCTGATTACACTGGGGGAAGTTTGGGGTGGGGAACCTAAAATCATGGAAAACGCTTAGATTGGAGGGATCGGGATGAAACTTGGTGGGGAAAATAAGAGCAGAAGTCTTACATACGTGATTTACATAATTGGAACAGATCCACTCTATTGGGGGGGGGGCTAATTCTGAAAAATAAGAAAAAATGACGTAATTTTAACTTACGAAGGAGTGATCGGATCTTCATGAAACTTCATATTTAGAAGGACCTCGTAACTCAGATCTCTTATTTTAAATCTCAACCGGATCAAGCGTAATTGGGGGTGGGGCAGTTGGGGGGACCGGAAATCTTAGAAAATTCTTAAAGCGGTGATATCAGGATAAAACTGGATGGGAAGAATAGAAACCTGTCTAAGATACGTGACTTACATAACCGGACCGGATCTGCTCTCTTTGGTGGAATTGGGGGGGGGGTAATTTTGAAATTTGAGGTATTTTTAACTTAAGAAAGGGTGACCAGATATTAATGAAATTTTGATATTTCAAAGCACAAGAAGGATCTTGTGCTTTGAAGTTCTAATTTTAAATTCCTACCAGATCCTGTGACATTGGGGGAAGTTGGAGGGGGAAACCGAAATTCTTGGAAAACGTGAAAATTGGGGTATTTTTATCTTACGAATAGATGATCGGATCTTAATGAAATTTGATTTTTAGAAGGAATTCATGTCTCAGAGCTCTTATTTCAAATCCCAACCAGATCTTTTTACATTGGGGGAGTTGGAGGGGAAATCTTGGAAAAACACTTGGAGTGGAGGAATCGGGATGAAGCTTGGTGGATAGAATAAACAAATGTCCTTGATACGTAATTGACAGAATCGTACTGGATTCGCTCTCTTTGGGGGAGTTGGGGGGAGGGTTCAGTGATTTGGCGAGTTTGGTGCTTCTGGAAGTGCTAGGACGATTAAAATTGGTAGGTGTGTCAGGGAGCTGCACAATTTGACTTGATATGGGCACAATTTGACTTGACAAAGTCGTTTTCCCAGATTCGACCATCTGGGGCTAAAGGGAGAGGAAAAATTAGAAAAAAATAGGTATTTATAACTTACGAGTGGGTGATCGGATCATAGTGAATTTTGATATGTAGAAGGACATCGTGACTCAGAGCTCTTATTTTAAATCCTGACCGGCATTAAGCCTCTTATTTTCCTTTTTAAATCAATCTATTGATTCATAGAATTTTGTCAGAGCTCATACCATATGATCTCTTGGCTCTTAGCTCTTCCCCCCCCCCAAGCCCCCCCGCGCGCGTAAGTCGTTACGCGCCATATTAGTTACGCGCCATTGTAGTTGTGTCCCTATGTCCCACCTGTGAATATATATTTATATACATATACTAGCTGTTGGGGTGGCGCTTCGCGCCACCCCAACACCTAGTTGGTGGGGCGCTTCGCGAACCCCCAAGCCCCCCCGCGCGCGTAAGTCGTTACGCGCCATATTAGTTACGAGCCATTGTAGTTGTGTCCCTGTGTCCCACCTTTGAATATAGATAGATTTATATATGTGTTTCAAACTACGTAAAAATGCGAATATACAACATTTTTGGCTTTCCCACTACTGGAAGCTTTCCGTTTCCAATTGCCAGCAATTGATCTGAAAATGTTTGACCAGAATCATCGTTTTGCAATCGGACACGCATATTTGTAGTTAATTTTAATATTTTTACGTGTGCCCATAAATTAGAATTTTTCAGGCAAGCATTCATTTCGTCTGCAGGAGTTAAACTACGTAAAAATTGCGAATATACAACATTCTTGGCTTTCCCATTGTCTGTGCATATACAAAGCCGTATGCACTAATAATGACGTCATATGCAAACGCTCTTTTTACAAACAAACAAACATGCATACACACAACTCGTTTTTATATAGATAGATAGATAGATGGATACAATACAAATTAACTGCGTAAAACTTGCGAATATACAACATTCTTCGCTGTCCAATTGTCGCTGCATATAAATAGATTGTCAGGTTTACCGACCCTCGAACATGCAACGTACAATTGTCCATGGGAAAAACAATCAGTATTAAGATCTATACCACATTTTTCTAATGATTGACCTTGAGCTTTGTTAATGGTGAATGCAAATGCTAATCGAATTGGGAATTGCAATCTTTTAAATTGAAAAGGCAGATCCGTTGGAATCATGGGAATGCGAGGAATAAGAACAGCCTTACCCTCAAAATGCCCTGTCAAGATAGTCGTCTTTATTAGGCTTTCCATTGGTTTTTTTACGGCAAGTCGCGTGCCATTGCAAATACTTTTTCAATCAATTCATTTTTGGACGTCACTAAACTACAGAAATCAGCAGGTAGTTGTATACGTCCTGAAATTGAGTCTATCGTATCATAAATGTCTTTTTGTTCCGACGTTAACTTGTAAATGTTATTTTGTACATACGACAATAGATCACTCGTACTGTAACTTTGTTCACGATCCAATTCTACACATGTCGAAACAGCAGCGATACGGTTAGGTGAAGGCATTCCCAAATCCTGAAGAGGTTTGTTTGCCATACGTACGCACAAATCTTCTATAATAACTAAAGTGTCGTTATAAATTTCTGATGTAAAATCAAAAGTCATTTCTGACGTCTCTAACTGTTTTCGATGGAGTATATCTTCGGACATTTTTGACTTATATTTTTCCCATAACTCTGTAGGAGCTGATGGAGAGCAAGTGTACGAATTTGACTTGGGGTTGACGTTTCGCACGCGTCATTGATGCAGTTATCCCAGTGTTGGTCATTCTCCAATAAATTCAGAGCTTGGCATGCACTACGGTAAGTGTCATGTATAGTACCGTTTACAGTTCTCAAATACTCAAAGGATGTCGGACCGGGTACATTCACCAAAAGCAGGCGTAGAAAGAAGCATTCATGTTGATTGGGGTGAACGGTGTAGAGTCTTCCTATCGTGGTATCTTTGAAGATGGTAGGTTGGCCGTAAACCCACTGGTTATCTACTTCGATGGTGGTACCGTTGCCATTGTAGGTTTTTCAGTCATTTTACAATTAGAAATTTCTCTTTCAACGGTCTTCTTACAATTAAAAATTTGTCTTTGAACGATATTCTTAAATATCTGTGTCCTGGTCGTCATTTATATTCCCTGTGTCCCGGTCGTCATTTGTGTCCCGGTATCCCAGTCTGTAATTTCTCTTTTTTCTTTTTTCAGTTTTCTTTTTCTTCTTTATTTTTCAGCTTCACTATGAAATACATATCGCCGAACCTTTGTTTTTTTAACTAAAATCTGATAGTCATTGATGACCTTTTCCAAGTCAAAATCCCAAACCCAATCATCATCGCTATCATTTTCAGTTTTAATATGTTTTGACTCTCGCTGTCCAGGTGGATCTTCATCTAACTGCGCGGTTTTGCGTTCTTTAGCCTCAAGCCTGTTTCCTTGCTGTTCTTTTGATTCCTCGGCACGCTTTCTTTTCTGACTTTCTCTATCAGCAGCAAGTTTTTTGGCATAGACTCTTTGAGCATCTTCATCAGTCAGTGTAAACTTAAACATTAATAGAATTCTACGCGAACATATGTCTTATATAACTTGAATGACGTCACCTTCAAAGCAAAAATGATGGCAACTAATTTCATGACGTCAGCCGAAACATGACGTCACCTGATCCACAGATCCACAGATCCACACATAGACAACTTATTTTTATATATATAGATATATATCGAGTGACGTCATGTTTGTGTGTCGACTGACGTCATATTTGTCGACTGACGAAATTACAGACCGGGACATTGGGACACAAATGACGACCGGGACACCGAGACATAAGGAATATAAATGACGACCGGGACACTCGAAGAGAAAGCGACCGGGACACAAGGAATGTTCGATTAGCAATCACCATCAACAAAGCACCGGGACACAAATGACGACCGCGACACAGGGAATATAAATGACGACCAGGACACTCAAAGAGAAATTACAGACCGCGACACCGGAACACAAATGACGACCGGGACGCAGGGAATATAAATGACGACCGCGATACTCAAAGAGAAATTACAGACTGGGACTCCGGGACACAAATGACGACCGGGACACAGGGAAACAACAACAACGGGGACGCCGGGGGGCACAGGGGGATATATAAATGACGACGGGGACACAGGGAATGTTCGATTAGCAATCACCATCAACAAAGCCCAAGGGCAATCATTAGAATAATGAGGTATAGATCTGAATACAGATTGTTTTTCCCATGGATAATTATATGTTGCATGTTCAAGAGTCGGTAAACCTGACATTCTGTTTATATGCACAGACAATGGGACAGCCAAGAATGTTGTATATTCGCAAGTTTTACGTAGTTAAATATATATATATATATATATATATATATATACATATATATATATATATATATATATATATATATATATATATATATATATATATATATATATATATATATATATATATATATATATATATAATATATATACATATATATATATATATATATATACATATATATATATATCAATATCTATATTCACAGGTGGGACACCGGGGACACCGGCACATAGGGAATATAAATGACGACCGGGACACTCAAAGAGAAAGCGACCGGGACACAAGGAATGTTCGATTAGCAATCACCATCAACAAAGCACCGGGACACAAATGACGCCCGGGACACTCAAAGAGAAATCATAGACTGGGACACCGGGACACAAATGACGACCGGGACACAGGGAATATAAATGACGACCGGGACACAAGGACACAACTACGTTGGGGACGCCGGGGGGCACAGGGGGATATATAAATGACGACGGCAACAAAGGGAATGGTCGATTAGCAATCACCATCAACAAAGCTCAAGGGTAATCATTAGAATCATGAGGTATAGATCTGAATACGGATTGTTTTCCCATGGACCATTATATGTTGCATGTTCAAGAGTCGGTAAAACTGACAATCTATTTATATGCAAAGACAATGAGACAGTTAAGAATGTTGTATATTCGCAAGTTTTACGTAGTTAAAAGCATATATATATATATATATATATATATATATATATATATATATATATATATATATATATATATATATATATATATATTCACAGGTGGGACATAGGGACACAACTACAATGGCGCGTAATGACTTACGCGCGCGGGGGGGCTTGGGGGGCGCGAAGCGCCCCCACCAACTAGGTGTTGGGGTGGCGCGAAGCGCCACCCCAACAGCTATTCACAGGTGGGACAGACAGACATATTCACAGGTGGGACAGACAGACATATTCACAGTTGGGACATAGGGACACAACTACAATGGCGCGTAACGACTTACGCGCGCGGGGGGGCTTGGGGGGCGCGAAGCGCCCCCACCAACTAGGTGTTGGGGTGGCGCGAAGCGCCACCCCAACAGCTAGTATATATATATAAAAATAAGTTGTATGTGTGTTATGTCTGTCTGTCTGTCTGTCTGTCAGTCGAGTGACGTCATTATATGACGTCTGAATTATTTCATCATATACCAATTCAAAAACGAATGTATTCAAGCCGAAGTAGCTGAGTTGGTAAAGCGTTATGTTCCAGGTTCCAGGTCCGAGAGGTTCCAGATTCGAACCTTGGCTTTAGCATTAATACAAAAGAAGAAAAAAAGCTAAAAAAGGTAAAAACTACAAAAAAAAACTAAAAATAAAATACTAAAAAAACTAAAAAAGCTAAAAAACTAAAAAAAAACTGGTAAAAACTAAAAACTAAAAAAAAGGGACACAACTACAATGGCGCGTAACGACTTACGCGCGCGGGGGGGGGCTTGGGGGGGGCGAAGCACCCCCACCAACTAGGAGTTGGGGTGGCGCGAAGCGCCACCCCAACAGCTAGTATATATATAAAAATAAGTTGTATGTGTGTTATGTCTGTCTGTCTGTCTGTCGAGTGACGTCATTATATGACGTCTGAATTGTTTCATCATATACCAATTCAAAAACGAATGTATTCAAGCCGAAGTAGCTGAGTTGGTAAAGCGTTATGTTCCAGGTTCCAGGTCCGAGAGGTTCCAGGTTCGAATCTTGGCTTTAGCATTAATACAAAAGAAGAAAAAAACTAAAAAAGGTAAAAACTACAAAAAAACTAAAAAGAAAATACTAAAAAAACTAAAAAAGCTAAAAAACTAAAAAAAAAAACTAAAAAAAAGGTAAAAAACTAAAAACTAAAAAAAAGGGACACAACTACAATGGCGCGTAACTAATATGGCGCGTAACGACTTACGCGCGCGGGGCAACTAGGTTTTTGGGTGGCGCAAAGCGCCACCCCAACAGCTAGTATATATATATATATATATATATATATATATATATATATATATATATATATATATATATATATATATATATATATATGTGTGTGTGTATATATATATATATATATGTATATATATATATATATATATATATATATATATATATATATATATATATATATATATATATATATATCTATATATATAAAAATAAGTTGTCTGTCTGTGGATGTGTGGATGGATGTGTCAGGTGACGTCACCTGAAAAAACTGGATTAGGTGACGTCAAAACTGAAAAAACTAAAAAAAGGCAAAAACTACAAAAAAACTAAAAACTAATAAAAAAAATAAAAAAGCTAAAAAACTAAAAAAACTATAAAGGTAAAAACCAATAAAAAACTAAAAAAAAAACTGAAAAAACTAAAAAAAGGCAAAAACTACAAAAAAAACTAAAAACTAATAAAAAAAGTAAAAAAGCTAAAAAACTAAAAAAACTAAAAAAACTAAAAAAGGGTAAAAAACTAAAAAAAATAAAAAATAAAAAAAAACTAAAAAAAAGGAAAAAACTGAAAAATAAGCTAAAATAAAGGTAAAAACCAATAAAAAACTAAAAAAAAAAGGAAAAAACTAATAAATGACGACACTCAAAGAGAAAGCGACCAGGACAAAAAACTAAAAAAAAAGGCAAAAACTACAAAAAAACTAAAAACTAATAAAAAAAATAAAAAAGCTAAAAAACTAAAAAAACTAAAAAAAGGTAAAAAACTAAAAAAACTAAAAACTAAAAAAAAACTAAAAAAGGTAAAAACTAAAAGAACTAAAAAAGAAAAAAATAAATGACGACACTCAAAGAGAAAGCGACCAGGACAAAAGGAATGTTCGATTAGCAATCAACAAAGCACCGGGACACAGGGAGTATAAATGACGACCAGGACACAAGTAAAAAAAAAAATTAACAAAACTAAAAAGAAGGTAAAAACTACAAAAAAAACTAAAAAGAAAAAAAAACTAAAAACTAATAAAAAAACTAAAAAATCTAAAAATCTAAATAAACTAAAAAAGAAAAAAAAAGGAAAAAAATAAAGGAGAAAAACAAAACTAAAAAACGAATGTATATACAGACCGGTACACCGGGATACAAATGACGACCGGGACACAGGGAATATAAATAACGACCGGGACACAGGGACACAACTACAACGGGGACACCGGGGGAAACAGGGGGATATAAATGACGACCGGGACAAAAAAACTAAAAAGAAATAAAAACTAAAAACTAATAAAAAAAACTAAAAAATCTAAAAATCTAAATAAGCTAAAAAAGAAAAAAAAGGAAAAAAATAAAGGAGAAAAACAAAACTAAAAAACGAATGTATATACAGACCGGGACACCGGGATACAAATGATGACCGGGACCCGGGACACAGGGAATATAAATGACGACCGGGACACAGGGACACAACTACAACGGGGACACCGGGGGAAACAGGGGGATAACCTGACAATCTATTTATATGCAAAGACAATGGGACAGCAAAGAATGTTGTATATTCGCAAGTTTTACGTAGTTAAAACCATATATATATATATATATATATCTATATTCACAGGTGGGACATAGGGACACAACTACAATGGCGCGTAACTATTATGGCGCGTAACGACTTACGCGCGCGGGGGGGCTTGGGGGGGCGCGAAGCGCCCCCACCAACTAGGTGTTGGGGTGGCGCGAAGCGCCACCCCAACAGCTAGTATATATATATATATATATATCCAAAATTACACTTTACCAGCATATAGCACAGTCTTTTTTTAGAATTACTCGCCGTAATTTTTTTTCTTGTTTTCAGGAATTTTTCATTTGCATTTTTTGAAAGTAGGCTTTACATTAAAATATACTTAAATATCTGAAAAATGACTAGGAATCCAAAGACTTCAAAATTTAGCCTGCCAAAGAAACAATGAAAAGTAATATGTTTAATAATTGCCGAATTTTTTGTATTAATTCCTTTTCTTATGTACTCTAGTATATATAAAGAGTGAGATGATCTGTGTCGTATTGCTCGTTTTAATCTCAATTTTGATAATTTCCAGTGTTGTTTTTATAGTTTTTATAACAGTCCAAAATAGGGATCTATATAAAAAATAAGGATATATAAGGGACATAAAAATATATTTTATTAATATTTGGGAATGTCTTTCTGGTCGGGATAATTTCCTATGCTTTTTTGAGAATGCCTTTTCGGGTCGGATAATGCATAGCGTTCCTGTTTTTTGTTGTTTTTTTTTTTTTTGTTTTTAAGGATTTGTTGGTTGCGGTGATTCCTAGTGTATTGTGGTATTTGAAAATTCGTTTTTGGTGATGGGAACATCTTTTTTTTTAGAATATCTGTCAAGAAAGGAGGTTGTCGTATGTTTATAAGTGGTTGAAAATTTCTATTTGGCGAGAAGAATTTCTTGTATTTATTGATGTTTTGGGTTTTGTATTAAACTGCAAGAATGTCTAGTGTTTTCGGTGTCTGAGAGTGTTCTTTCAGTGGAATATTCTTATTTTGATGTTCCAAAATGTCTGTTTGGCTGTCTAAAGTTTGTTGATGCTTGAGAATTTCAGTTTAGTGAGGAGAATGTGAAATCTTTATAATAACTAAGAACGTGTTTTAGAGGGAATGTTTGATGGGGAGGAAAGTTGAGCTGCTTAATGTCTTTTTGTTTACTTCTGTCTTCAGTTGAAGAATGTCCTTAGCTATGTTTTAGAAAAACTTGGATCAACCTGGCTTTCTAATACTTATTTCAAATTCAATAGCTAAAATACGAAGGTTTTAGGGAAGTTATCTATATTTTTGGATAAAAAAATGGAGTTGAATCAAGGCAACATTTTATTGTTTACATTTAGAAGTTACTCTCTTAAGCTTCAATTCAACAGGGCTTCTGTTCGGCGTACTGTTGCCGCTCAAGACCTTCGAAACTTGGCTTTAGGGTGGCATTGGGGTTGAGTATAGCTGCTTTTTAATTTTGGGGGGCTCCTCTCCTCAGTCCACGTTCAGTTATGATGCACAGATGTTCTTCTTTTTTTACGCATTGTGCACAAATTTCTCTTCCAGGAAACCGTTCCTCTAGCATTATGCAAGCAAAAAATAAATAAAAAATATGACAACTTTTTATAAATACAAGGAGGAGATGTTTTTGATTACTGGGATGATAATGAGTAGGGCCACTGACAAAAAAAAAAAAAACAGAAAAAATCGTTTATATGTCATCTCCATCCCGAAAGAAAGCAGTTGAAGTCTCAAGCGGTGAAATTTTATAATTTAGCTCATTAACCTTCATACCTCCTCATCGTTTCTGCTTGACCGTTTTAAGTGAATATCAAAACATAATTTTGTGATTAATAAATTGCCTTCTGGCGCAAGAACTTCAAAAGGGAAAGATGGTATGTGCGTACAAAAAACAAAAAAAAACAAAAAACAAACAAACAAAAGCCGTTGACCAGGACTTGGTCTATTTACAAACTCTTTGAAGATGGTTTAGTATAACGTAATGAAAAACGTAAAATTAAGATTTGGGGAATGGCATTCAATGAGTTAGTCTCTACGACAATATAAAAAAAAACAATTCAGTCAAAATACCTATATTATAAAAAGGAATTATTTTTAATATGAATTTAGATCGAATAAAACGTTACATAAAGAGAATATTATATGGATCAGTTAAATTTAATAAACAATGCGGAGTCTCATTTTAAGATTAGAGATTTCAAACAGTTCGTGGTAACGAACTGTAGTAAGGAGCGACCCGGCTCAATAGTAACCAAAACTCTAAAAAATTGAATTTTGATATCAATAGCTACATCAAAAGAATCGCATTTTAATGTTGATTTTAAATATATAAGTTTCATCAAGTTTAGTCTTACCCATCAAAAGTTACGAGCCTGAGAAAATTTGCCTTATTTAGGAAAATAGGGGCAAACACCCCCTAAAAGTCGTAGGATCTTAACGAAAATGATACCATCAGATTCAGCGTATCAGAGAACCATACCTTAGAAGTTTCAAGCTCCTATCGACAAAAATGTGGAATTTTGTATTTTTTGCCAGAAGACAAATCACGGGTGCGTGTTTATTTGTTTGTTTGTTTTTTTTTTGGTTTTTTTTCTTTTCCCCAGGGGTCATCGGATCGACCAACTGGTCCTAGAATGTCGCAAGATGGCTCATTCTAACGGAAATGAAAAGTTCTAGTGCCCTTTTTAAGTGACCAAAAAAATTGGAGGGCATCTAGGCCCCCTCCCACGCTCATTTTTTTCCCAAAGTCAACGGATCAAAATTTTGAGATAGCCATTATGTTCAGCATAGTCGAAAACCATAATAACTATGTCTTTGGGGATGATTTACTCCCCCGCAATCCCTGGGGGAGGGGCTGCAAGTTACAAACTTTGACCATTGTTTACATATAGTAATGGTTATTGGGAAGTGTACAGACGTTTTCAGGGGGATTTTATTTTGTTTGGGGGTGGGGCTGAGGAGAGGGGGCTATGTTGGAGGATCTTTCCTTGGAGGAATCTGTCATGGGGGAAGAAAAATTCAATGACAAGGGCGCAGGATTCTCTAGCATTACTATAAGAAAACAATGAAAAATAAACATGAAAACGTTTTTTCAAATGAAAGGAAGAAGTAGCATTGAAACTTAAAACGAACAGAGATTATTACGCATATGAGGGGTTCTAAAAATACTTTAGCATAAAGAGCGAGGTATTTAGGAGGAGATAAATACCTTGCTCTTTATGCTAAAGTATTTTTTAGTAATTTCAACTATTTATTCTACGGCCTTTCTGATTCAGGGGTCATACTTAAAGAATTGGGACAAAACTTACGATTTAGTGTAAAGAGCGAGTTATTAACGAGGGTACAAATCCCCTCGTATACATAATAAAAATATAAGGTTATGAAAGTTTGTTACGTAAGTTAATTCTTAAGTTACGTATATTTTTTACTAATAAAAACGTTCGTTAAAAATTAAAAGTTCTAGTTGCCTTTTTAAGTAACCGAAAAATTGGAGGGCAACTAGGCCTCCTTCTCCACCCCTTATTTCTCAAAATCGTCTGATCAAAACTAATAGAAAGCCATTTAGCCAAAAAAATAATTAATATACAAATTTCATTTTAATAATTTATGTGCGGAGAGCCAAAACCATTCATGCATTAATTCAAAAACGTTCAGAAATTAAATAAAAAAAACTAATTTTTTTAGCTGAAAGTAAGGAGCGACATTAAAACTTAAAACGAACAGAAATTACTCCGTATATGAAATGAGTTGTCCCCTCCACAATCCCTCGCTCTTTACGCTAAAGTTTGACTCTTTGCCACAATTCTACTTTTTAAAACAATTTAAATCTTTAGCGTAAAGAGCGAGGGATTGCGGAGGGGACAACTCATTTCATATACGGAGTAATTTCTGTTCGTTTTAAGTTTTAATGTCGCTCCTTACCTTCAGCTAAAAAAATTAGTGTTTTTTTATTTAATTTTCACAATTGAATGGATTCTGTTTAAAGCCAATAACATCTCTTACTATCGTTGAGATGAATCATTTCATTGTCAACGAGTGATCTTATACAGATCTTGCCATGTTCCACTGAATAATTAAACTGGAATGCACCCTTCTTACGAGCGGAGATTTTTCTATTGATTGTACGACACAAATCAGTCATACAACCAAATTCTTTGTATTTTAGTTCCCCTTTTCAAAAACATTACTAGTTCGATTGATTCAAACAGTATCACCAACACTGAATTTCTTTTTTTCACTTTTCTCCTCACTTCATTTGAATATTGTTTTAGTAAAGTATCAAGTGTATTGTCATCTCCTTGATGAACTTCCGTAGGGGCAGAGTTGAACAAGGATCGATTGGGACTTTGATTATATATCAACATTATTTTAGCCAAATCGTGAATAAAACCGGCTGTATTTCTCAATGTACAATATCCTGAAACTAAAAGTCGAATAGCACTTATCAATTGTTCAGCCAATGCTGCCTTTATTGGACTATGACTATAATAGAGCATTGTATCATATTTCAACAAAACCTTCTTTACATGTGGATTAACAAATTCACTACCCCGATCCATTTGAATCTTCTTAAAACAATCTTGTTCAAGGATGGATTCAAGAGCTTTAGCAACTTCATCAACTCTCTTTGACCGCAGTGGGATTGCACATGCATAGTGACCAAAAACATAGAATGCAAGTAGAATGTACTTGTATGGCTCATTGTGACGCCGTTGAATCTCATCTAGAGTTAAAAAATTTGGTAGTAATATTTGTCATGGGAAAAGGACTTTAGCTTTTCGATATTGACAACCGCAAACTCTATGATTACGATGTAGAGTGTAACTTGATTCATTCTGCAAATACTCTGCCACTAGCTTCTTTTTAAACTCCATGAATTGAGCAAGCATGTTGGGTGAACTTCCCACTTCACCAATATTCTCATAAACGTTCTCTTAAAACGAAAAACTAATTCTAATTCTCATAATACAAAAAAAAACTGATACAAGTACTTTTGACGACAGCAAACTCAGCTGCATGACAAGTTCATTGTCTTTTACTTGGTGAAGGAGTATCCAAAATATTAAACACAACCACTTTTTCAAACAACAAATCCAGGTAGTAAGTAAATTCTGAGTGTCTTAGAAGCTCACTGAACATCAAAAATTTAATAAAAGCACTTTTGACTAAAATAAACTCACGTGGTTGATAAATTCCGAATGTTTCAGCTGATGGATGAGTACCAAAAAGATCAATAAAATTGATTTTGACTACAACAAACTCATCTACATGGCAAATTCCGTGTCTTTTAATTGGTGAACGAGTATCAAAAAAATAAATAAAACACTTTTTCATACAACAAACTCAGCTAGTAGGTAAACTCCATGTGTCTTAGTTGCTGTCAGAGTATCAAAAATTTAATAAGAGCAATGTTGATTAAAATGAACTGAGGTAGTTGATATACTCCGAATGTTTTAGCTGCTCGCTGAGTACCAACAAAATTAAAAAAAAACACTTTTGACTACAAAAACTCGGCGTATTTTAGTTACCGACTGCGTATCAAAAAATTAATAAAAGCGCTTTGGAGTTCAACAAATCCATCTACTTGGTATATTCAGAGTCTATGAATTGGTGACTGAATATTCGCAAATTAAAGAAAGCAGTTTTGTATACAACAAACTCAATTAGTAGGTAAATTCCGAGTTTCTTAGTTATTGATTGAGTATCGAAAATTTAATAAAAGCGCTTTGAAATGCAATAAACTCACGTAGTTAATAAATCCCGAGTGTTTTAGTTAATGGCTGAGCACCAAAAAGATTAATAAAAGCACTTTGGTACTGAGTATTAAAAAGATTAATAAAAGCACTTTTTACTACAACAAACTTAGCTAGAAGGTAATTTCCAAGTGTCTTAGATGCTGACTGAGTATCAAAAATTTAATTAAAGCACTTTTGAAAACAATAAACTCAGGTAGTTGATAAATTCCGAGGGTTTTAGTTGCTGGCTGAGTACCAATAAAATTAATAAAAGCACTTCTGACTACAACAATCTCAACTGACTGGTGCTTCGTTTACCAACAGTTAGGTTACACTGATTTAACTGCTTTCAAGTTAAGTTCACTTAGCGTGGCCAGCCACGCTATTGACTTTTTGGTAGTCAGTAACCAGTTAAAAGACTCAGAATTTACCAAGTAGCTGTTTTTGTTGTACTCAAAATGCTTTTATTGGAGGATGTTGAAGAAAACCAAATGTGCTATGTGCATACTGCTACTAATACTTTTACAGCTACTAAACAAGCTAAGAGTACTAAGATGAAGCTTTCAAAGAATATTTAGGCTATGAGCATGTAGATTATCAAATTGGTGAGACATATTATTACCGCTTATATTATTAGGCAAACCTTTCAGGGTAAGTTGCGGCAGATGTTGAAGTAACCGGAAGGCTCTATTTGTATACTAATAATAATACTACTACAATTACTGTTGCCCATTATGCTTTAAAACTAAATCAAACGACACACTGTGTATATGCTAGTTGCCAATAAGACATCTCAGCAATATCCCAAAAACGACTGAGGGTATTAAGTTGAAATTTTCTGGGCTACTACTATCACTACTTCTGCTCTTACAATGTAACTAAATAATAAATGTAAGCATATCCAGGTTTTTAACAAGCAGAGATGATTGTCTAGGAAAGGTATCGTTTTATTCCTGAAATCAACTTGAAGAGGTATAAAACTATATTAAACAATAGGCTACTACTTGCGTGAAGATTTTCAAAAGGATTTAAGTTGTTAAAAATCGTTGGATATATTCCTTCAATATACAAAAAGCAAGCCAATTAAGGATTCTTATAGAAAAAACTGAAAAGATATAAAGTATGATTTTCTTTCTCAACGATAAAGACTATGTTAATAACAAACGAAAAGAAATTTATTTTAAAAAATCTTTTCCCACTAGTTAGTTTTTCAAAAAAAAGTGAAGAGCTCAATTAAATCAAAATAGTGAAAAAATTGAGTCAAACAATCTTTCAAGCGTAAAATTACCAAAAATCAACGTCGATAAATAAATGAAACCCAAAACGACCAGAAATTTCAATATATTACCTAGTCGAACTCAAAACGAGCAGAAACTAGCATGAGTAAGACTGACAACTCCCATCCCTTCAAAATACCAGAACATAATTTACAATTTACTGAAAAAAATGAAAGTAAAAATGACAGTTTAATATGCATATACTGAAATTTACTCCTTAAAATCTTAATAATTTTTTATTTATTAAAGTTTAAAAAGTTTAAACATCAAAATATATTTTGTTTTTAGTAAATTGCGAATTATTTTCTGGTCTTTAGAAGGCATGGGCGTTGTAAGCCCTCCTCATTTTCATGAGTAAGCTTATTCAAACAGAAATTAAGAGATCTAGTGACCTTTATAAGTGAGCAAAAACACTACAACACGAGAAAGTGGTATTGTCGGCCATTCTATGGCACCAAAGCACGATTATACTTCAAATAGGAACAACTTGCTATCGATCCAAATTCTAAGATAGTCAATTGATTTAGAAGCACCAAAAAACTATATAATGTGCTTTCCAGTTCCAGAGGAGGTAATGTCGTATGATAACGCATTTTATTAACCACTCCCTTTCCGTCATTTAGACTAAGCCTGAATAAGAGTGCTGCGGGGTGATACTTCTCTTCTTGTTACACAAAATGTTTCTAACATTTACTTTAAAGCTTTATTTAACTAAAATGATTTGCTTCATGTTTCATAATTAAAATTCTACACAGTGATGTGTAATTGTGCAATGATTTTTTTGGAAGGGGGGGGGGGGGGGGTTGATATCTAATCTCTCTTGGTTGCTGACGAAAATTTGGTGTACGCCTTTGTTGTTGGTTCAAGTGGGGATGGGATGGAGGGTAATAGTGCCTCTCCTATTTCGATAATCTGTATCTATGTAGCAAAAAAATAACATTTGCATTTTTAACAGCATAGAGGTGGGAAAGCTGAGGCGGGGTGTCATGAGCCTCCCCAGGAGATTTCTTAGGGGGAGATGCAGGCAAGTGCTATCAGGAGCTTTGTTGTCAGTGATTTGAAATGGTAACGTTTCTCATTTCTTATATATTATATTTCAGTGTTTCTAAACACATGTATGCAGCGTATTCAAACATCAGAGAACCCTATTGTAGAGGTGGATATTTCTTCAGCCACGTAGAAAATCTAAAATTAACGCAGAATTTTCCTCCATATGAACATTAATACCCCTTTTCGCCATTAAGATCATTAAGGACTTATTCAACAAAACCTTTGTTCATCGAAAGTCCTGATTAAAAATCCAAATTGAATATTTCAATTCTTAAGCAGAAAAAGTGAAAAAAAAACCGAGCGCCGCCAATCAATGTACAATTGATGACACATCCAATTTAAAAGCAAGAAGTCGGGGTGGGGTATATGGTACATGGTATATGGCCTGGAAAGGATTTGAGAATTGATTAGAAATTAAATCAAAAAACAATTTTTTCTAGCTGACAGTAAGGAGCAACATTGAAAATTAAAAGGAAAAGAAATTATTCCGTATATGAGGGGGGGGGGCTGTTCCCCTCAATCTCTCGCTCTTTACACTAGATTTGACTCTTTTTTTCACCATTTTCAAGAACAACTGCTGAAACAGAAGGGTCGTTGAATTACAATAAAAAGCATTTTTCAAAACACTACAAAATTTAGCTCTCGTTAGCCTTTAAACTAAAGAGAGATGGATAAAGGAGGGCACAGCCCCACCCATACACAGAATAGTTTATGGCTTCAATTTTTCATTTTACTCTTACTTTCAGGTAATTTTTTTTTTTTTATTTATGCGATCAAGTTTCACAGATTTTGTAGAAAATTTTAAGGGGAGTAGGAGCCATAGCCTATATTTAATGCTGTGTTTAATAATAAATCATATTGACTCGTTTTATTTTATTGGCTTAACTAAAAGAAGATCTTTTTCTAAGATTTATTGTATGTGCTTAAAAAAGAAAAACGAGCAAATATTGACTTTAAAAAAAAAAAAACTTTATTGCAGAAGTAAAGAGCGAATTTGAAAAAACTAAAATTTGCAAAAATTTTTGCTTTGCAGGTAACGCAAAATATATCAACAAAACTAGCTTAAAACTGACTTATGATATTTCAATAAATATAGAATTCTAAAAACTAGTGCTTTTCTGAAAACTCAGCTGGCTTGAACCTATTAGTGAATTATAACTGTATACTATAATTTATCGATATCACAAATGGTGAAAGCCTTTTGAGAGACTTGCACAAGTTAATCTTTTATTTTTTCCAGGCTAATCATGGAATTTTCTGATTCTAAGAGAACATGCCGGTTTTTTTTTGTGATTCAAATAAAGCATAAGTCAGGATAGTTTTGTTTATATATCTTGCTTAATCTGTGAAGTAATGATTTTGTCCATTTTAATTTTCAACTTCGCTCTTGACTTTCAAAAGAAAAACTTTGTTTTCCTAAATCGATGACTGTAGTCATCGATTTAGTGTAATCGATGACTGTAGTCATCGATATCAAAAGTGTAAAAACTACTTTTTAGTAAACAGTCTCTTTAAAAATTCGTTTTTACATTTTCAGTCACTGTGGGCTGTGCTTCACTCTTTACCAAGAAGTTGTAATTGGGCTACCTATTTCTATCAAGATTTTTTTCTTAGATATGTTACTGAAAATATGGAATTTGAATCTTTTATTGCATTAGATCAGAGCAAACATTGAGCGCGATTACTTTTAATAGTTAAGAGGGCCCATGCATACTTAACAGCACGAATAAATCATTTCCGGTCACGAAATTATTTTGTTTCTCAGTTTTGTTGCTATGGTTTTACTGAAAGATTTAAAAGACAGTAGTATAAAATCATGCGAGGGGTTGCTAAATTTCAAAAATCATGTAAACTGGTTGGCAAGTTCCATGTATGGTAGAAGTGCGCCACAGGTGGCGGAAGTGTGCCACGCTTGGTGGAACTGTGCCACTAATAGTGAAACTATTCTAAGCATAGTGAAATTGTTCCACACCTGCTAACAAAGATGCGCTCTGAGATATACGACAAGTGGTAGGGAATGGGCAACCCCAAGGTTGTCTCTACTTCAAAATCACGTATGCCATGTGTTGCATTCCACGCAAGGTGAAAGCATACCTTTCAGAGTGGAGGTGTACCATGCGTGGTGGAAGTGTGCCATACTTTTTGAATGTGTGAGACGAAGAGGTACAACGTGGCTCAAGTTTGCCATCCACGTCAGAGGTGTGCCATGTGGTGCCAAGATAGTGTGCAAATGGAAGTGCCTTTACGTAAAAAAAAAAGCTCAGCATGGCGCAAGTGTGCCAAGCGTCTTGAAAAACTGTTCTAGGGCCATTATTTGATAGGATAACCCCTGGTGGAAAAACAAAAACAAAACAAAATCAAACTAATATACGGTGCTTTTCTTCTGGCAAAAAATACTAAGTAACACATTTTTTTAAGATAGGTGTTTGTTGAAACCTCCAAAATAGGGTTCACTGATATGTTGAATCTGATATGCTTCTTTTCATTAAGACCAATTGACCTTTTGGAGGTGTTTCCCCCTTTTTTGAAAATTACGCAAATTTCCTCAAGCACGTAGCTTTTCATGGGTGACATTAATCTTAATGAATTTTACATATTTAGAATAAGAATAACAAGCCAATCCTTCTGATGTATTAATTGTTATCAAAATTTCTTTTTGTAGAATTTCGCTTGCTATTGGGCCAAGTTGCAAACTGTAGTGTAAAGGGCGAGGGATAAATGGAAGGGGCATCCCACCCCATACACAGAATAGCTTCTGTCCACTTTAAGTTTCAATGTTTATTAATTCTTAATATTTTCATAGGTTTTTCTAGATAAATCCAAAGCTTGGTCACATTTTGTTTTTATGATTTTTTTTTATTCTTAATATTATTTTTTTATCTTTAGGCTGATTAGGCTTTTTTACGCTGATCTTTAAGCTGATGTTCGTTGGGCTGGAAAAGGGACAAGATATATTATTTGTTACACTTCAGGCTGGTAATGGAGAGTTGCAATTCTTCAATATTCCTAAAGATTTGGTTCTTTATGTATTACATTGCCACCCCAAGGAAGCAAAAAAGATTTTTTTAATGTTCACCCTTCAAAGTTTCTTAACATTTGAAGTTAATCAAAAGAGATGGGAAACCATGCAGAGCCTGATTTCAAGCAATTTTACATAGCTGTAATATGATTAAATTATTGCTGGTGGTTCAAGCGAATAGCCTAGGACTATTATGACTTAAACTAAAAAGCATAAAAAGGCCACAGATCTATCCAGTAATTTAGTTTTTGATAAAGCTGTTACTAAAGTTCAGTATGCAACATGTTATTTTGAACTAATGGTATCCAATATTACTAATTAAAATTCAAGTTAATCGAGATATAATTTGGGCTTGAGTGATTATGTCACGCTTTAGCGTAGCCCAATTTTAGTATGTTTTTTTTTTTCAATTATACGTGGGCCCAAGCAAGTAATCGTTTCTGTCAATAAAAGAAAACATAGATATAATACAAAAACAACGCCCCTAATTTATAAGTTCCTGAAGAAAAAATGTTATGCAGCATTACCAAATGTTCAGTATCTGAAAGAAACTATCTTTGAAAGTATCTAATTTAACAACTAGGTTAATCTTGGTCCCACTTTTCTTCCCATGATTTACTTATTTTGTTTTGTTTTTTTGTTTTTTTACTTCGAGATCAAATTTGATCTCAAATATGATTTCTATTTGGTTAGCTATGTTAACTAAATAGCATCATTTTTTATCTCATAAAAAAGAAAAAAATAATATAAAAACATTCTAGGACCTGGGTAGAGCCGTGAACAAATTGGAGAGGATCGGAGGTTTCCTCTCTCTGATCCCTCGAATTCTCCTGTCAAAGTCACCACCATTGCGATTTATTGCTTGTTGTATTTATTCCTTTGTCTCCCAGGTTGTGTTTTTTTGTCATTCACTTTTCTTTTTAAATCTTTGAAAAACTAAATTTTCGGTTCACTTTTTGGTTTGAAAAGTTAATGCTGAATGTGTAAAACTGACGCAGAATCCTCATTTTAATTAAATTAGCTGTTCCTTAAAAAGAATTAAAGTTCTTTTCTTTCTACACATCAATAACTATATTACTGAACAATTACCAAGTCACATTCTTTTGTTTTGGGCACTTCGATGCATTGTATATACCTGGTATAACATCCATTTTAGCTTAGATGGTCGTAATTTTTGTTAAATGATATACAGTTTTAATCTTGTGATTTCTGATCAAATTGAACTTTTGACTTGAGCATTTTTTTGTTCTAACTTCAAAACATTAAGGTCATTTTAGATCATTATTTTTGGTTATTGCCGGCTGGGGTTTTTCTTTACTAGTAGCAGCTATTGCTGCAACCATAATGCAGCTATCACTGCAACCATGATAATTATTTTTACTAATTACCAACTTAAACAGTTAAGACAATTTGACCTGTTATCCTTTTATATTGCTATCTGTTGTCATTGCAACTGATGTGATTACATAGTTTTACTACAACATCATTTATGGTTGAAAGCTACAAATATGATGTTGTTTGTCATCTTGTACACGGAAATACAGTTTTTTTGTGTTTTATTTTTAACATTATATTAAGTACTTATAAAAGCATCTGGACATAGTAATTTCTATCCAAATGAACTCTTTTTAAACAGTTTTCTATGATGTTCCAGTGCCCTGTTAGCAGTGAAGAAGGAAAAATAGGGAAAAAAAGGACAAATCAGTCCTACCAATGCAAAAAAGAGATATTCCTTGTTGTTCAAGCCTGGGGGCTTTAATTTTTCTGTATGTGGTTTTCAGCAATGGCAAAACACAATGGCGAACCTGCCATTTTGATCCAATACCATTTATGATAGGTTTAAGGCTATTTCCCAAAATTCCCACAAATTTGTTTTCACATTCACCTTTTACTATCAATATGTACAATATATAAAATAAACAAGAAATGATCAAGCTAAGCTTAAAAGAAACAAAAACAGGAGTAAAACCAACACCCCCTATGCTTTTTATACACCAGAACACAACTTGCACTTTACTGAAACCAAAATACAAGTTAAATGTTTTTGCTTTTGTGATGTTAATAAACATTGAATTATCAAGAGTTTCAGGGACAAATATCAATATAATTCGACAGCAAACCTCCATTTCATTATATCTTTTCAGTATTCTTGTTTAATGTTGACTTCTTTCTTTATTTTCGATATTATAACAAACAAAACTTGTAGCTCAAATAAGAATTGTTTCAGTAAAGTGAAAATGATGTTCCAGTCTTTACAAAGCATAGAAGGCATTAACCCTACTCCTGTTTATAGTAGTTTCTGTTGGTTTCAAGTTTTAAAGGGGAGAGAAGGGAGACTCCCCCATAAAAGTCCTAGGCTATCAGCACCCAGTGTTGACACTTTAGGATTTAGCTTATATTTTCAGTTTAACTAAGCTTATATGTTAGCACACTGGACAACTTTGTCAGCACATTCTTTATATCTCCCCTCTAAAAAAAAACTCAAACCCAAGCTGCACTCCTGAATTAATGTGCTAAGATCTATTGTATTTTGACAGAAAATAATTTTAACAAAAGTCTGAGGACTCTTAATTTTACTTCTTTATCTTTTTTCAAACTCTTTCTTCAATCTACTTCCCTTTGTGATCTAAGGACTCTGATGAGATGGTCATCAAAGTTCTCTCTTAAATGTTCTATTTGGCAGTGAACAGCAAGATCTTAGCATTTTGATGAGTAAAAATTGACTTAATGATATACAGGCTATTATTTATGATGATGATGAGTATCATGGTAATGTGACCAAAGATACTCTTTCTGAATTTCCCACAGCAAAAAAATCCCTGTTCTAATGAGTAAAATGTTATTATACATCTTATTTAAAAGTTGTATATTTTTACTACTATTTAGTATTTTGTTGAGAATTCATGTCTGAATTATTGTTTTTTATTGGTTAAACACAGAACAAAGGACAAATCCAATTTTTTTGGATTCATTGGAACAGGTTCAAAAGAAAAACTTGTCCTCTGAAAACAGGATGTTTGGCAACTCTAGAAATAGACCTGCAGCACATTCAACATCCAAAGAGAGTAGTCTGTTTTGACCTTTACAACTTAGCTTAATCTTTACTTATACGGTTTTAATTTTTAGGAAAAGGTAAAGCTGCAGCTGTTGCAAAAAAAAAACTGTAAAATTCTGGAAAAAAATCCTTAAAAATGCTAAAATACCCACTTGTATTATTGCTAAAAGGATTCCGTGGTTTAGATGTACAAGCAGTCCACTACATATGGAGACACATTAAGAAAGCAATTCTTACTTCATAACATGCAAAATCATCCTAGTTAACATATTTTGCAGCAGGAGACTTCACTTCTTTCCTTCTTTTTCCATTTTTTTTTTCAAGGAAATTCATAATTTTTCACAAAAACATTTTGTTCAATTTTGAAAATGTGGCTAAAAGCAGTAAATGCAATGCCATCTTAAAAACAATTCATATGCATTGCTATTAAAAATACATTGGCAGAAATACAAAATAAAGCACCATGTACATATTTGCTAAAAACAGAATTGAGAATAAATGTTAGAAAAATGAATACAAAAATTACCCTTTTCTTATTCTGGATGATCTAGAAGTTTCACAATCAGAGGGAGTTATACAGATGATTATTTTTTTTTTATGAAATGTGATGAATCAAGATTACAATAAACACAGATGATTAATTTTTGGTTAAATGTGATAAATCAAGATGATAATACATATGATAATAAATATGATTTATTTTGGCCCTTGTCTGGTGCCAGGTGAACTTTGAACCGGCTGATGAATATCGACTTTGTATAGCCCAGTGGTCTGTAGTAGCAGATGGTGTAACCTGGCACCTAAATTGGTAAAAAAAAAAGGTTTTCCAATAAAACCTGGCAAGATAACCAGCCATGTGGTCATCAGATCTCCTGCTCTTGGGGATTGCTTCACACATTGAATGCCATAGATGTTCATTTTGTGTGTGTACACCAATCATAGGGTCCCTAATATTTAACAAACGGTCGGAAAACGTTGTGTGTTCAACCTACTGTAAGCTCTCCAACAATCTTGCATTATGGTTGTTTTTGGATGAAACCAATTGCACATAATGTCAAACAATGTGTCGGCTGATTGGCCAGGAATGGGAAAATAAGAAAAATTCTAGAGTCCCTCTCAAGTCCCCCAAACGCCCACTAATGAAACATCCTCTTTTGTACTTTCTTTTTCTAATCTGTGTTTTATCAATCTCAACAATTTTCCCTGCGCTACCCAATTTTCACACTATGCTTATCTACAAAGTATAAATATAGTTCATGACAAAAACTTTGCCAACCAACGGTAGTATGTATTGAAATACCAACCTCATCAATCATGAATTGTTGAATGTGGGATCCTCTACTCATATTGCAAAAAAAAGCATCATTTTGGTTATTTGTTGATAAGATAGTTTTAAACTTTCACCAAGTCCCTGCATGAAGACTTCATAGAAAATTGCATTTTTTTTAACTGTATGACCACATTGCTCTGTTCTTCTTTTCACACAGCTGAATACATATCTTGTTGGATTAAAATGGCATTCTCTTTTACATTCAGGGGATAACATTGTGTTTAGAAGAATATTATGATCAGTCAAAACTGTTGTATGTCTTCTTATGTTTGGTGTAATGCTCTAAAAGGCATTATTTTATTTTCACACAAGGTACATCAATTTTTCATTAATGGCATGATTCAAACATTTTTCCTTCAAGCACAATTCTATACTTAATAATTTCAATATCTCACTGTTTTTGAGTAAATCTGTGATATGGCAGATCATTACTAGAAAAAACTTCTAAAAACTAGGTGTAGCAATAATTTTCCCATTTATAAAAAAAAACTTTTGTAGGATGGCATATCTTTCAGCATAAATTTGGAAACAAACAAAATACTTATAAAACCAGGGCTTTATTCAAAAATCTTATTGAAAACTCGAAAAGAAGGAAAGAAGTGAAGATAAAGGTCCTCCTGCTGTAAAATATGTTCACTATGATTATTTTGCATATTATGAAGCAAGGATTGTTTCTTAACATGTCTCCTTATGTGGTAGACTGCTCATATATTTATAACCACTTCATTTTACTTTACCCCCTAACCACCCCTCTAATGTGCAAATACGTAGCCCAATGATGTATTTCCCTTGAATTTTTCCTATATATCACTATTTTGTTTCAATTTAATGCCTATAAACTGAATCAATATTGACAAAATCAAGAAACAGATATATCCTGGGAAATATATACTTTCAGCTATATGATTGCATATAAGGGGAAAGGGTGTTCAGAAAAATGGTTAAATTTTATAGGAATGATAAAAGTAAGTATTTTTGGATTTTTTAAAAGAAGTTAAGTTCAGAATTTTACAGTGATTCTTTCTTAACAGCCCTTTTTGTAGGCTACACTGACTTGGATTTTTTTTTATTATTAAATGAAAATAGTAAAAGAGAATGGGTCTACTGCTAGAAATCTTAGCTTAATCAGTTCATAAGAATAAAGTTTTCAAAACCTAGAGGAAAAAAAGTATACTCAAACTGAAAAAATTCTACCTTAGCTACTTCTGGCTATCTTGGAAAGAGGTTATGCTAGGAAAATAAAACTTTCAGTAATGAAACCAGAAACCAGGGCCAAAAAAACTCCAGGAAGGTATTAACAAGCTTCCATGTTAGCCCTCCTCTGATTTCTGGGTCTTAGAAATTTGCCTACTTAATGAAATGAACTTATTGATTGCTTTGTTTAAGAAGTTGTTATTTATTTATATATTTTGTTTTAGGTGCTTTGGTCAATATATGTATTAACTGAATAGTCCATCAAAGAAGTCATTGCATGGTGTCAGAAGTTCAACATGGATAGTACACCATCTCCATCAATCAACTGGTCAAGCCCCAATCTAAAATCAGAATGGAGAAAATTTAAGAGACATTACGAGCTCATGTTCTCTGGTCCACTAAGTGGAAAATCAGATGCAGTAAAATGCTCATACTTACTGATATGGACAGGAAAAAAAGGACAGGATGTGCTCTCCACTTGGACCTTAACTGACGCGGAGGCAAATAAGCCAAAAGTATATCTGGACAAGTTTGAGAATTATATTCAGCCAAGTGCAAACCCTATCTTTGCCAGATACATCTTTCATCAGAGAAACCAAGCGGATGGAGAGACCATTGAGTCATATGTCACTCAGTTGAAAGTACTTCCCAAGGACTGTGAATTTGAGACCCTAGAAGACCAGCTAGTTCAAGATTGGTTGGTCTTTGGAGTCAAGAATGCAAGAATCCGTGAGTGGCTTCTTAGTAAGGGAGCCACACTCACCTTGGCTAGAGCACTTGAGTGCAGTCAAGCTATAGAAACTGTGCAAGAGACCCAAGCACTCATGGTTAACAAACAGGCTCAGCTACACAAGAGAACAGCTAAAGGTACTGGGTACAGCCAACCTAAAAGTTCAATACAAGAACCAAACCCCCCAGACCCATACCTTCCATGTGGTCTGCACAGGTAGAGCACCCATCCTCAGAAGTCAGTCCAGCAAACGACTTCCGCTGATCAAGTTTGTCCTCAGTGTCAGCAATCCAGCCCCAATCAGACCAGTCATCCAAAACCTCTTAAGCGAATTCAGTGATGTCTTTGACAGCATAGGAACACTGCCTGGAACCTGCCAGATATATCTGAAATAGGGTGATATCCCTACTATACAACCACCAAAACGGGTTCCTTTTGCACTACAAGCTAAGTTCAAAGAGGAGCTAGACAGTCTGGAGTCACTTGGAGTCATAGAAAAAGTGACCAAGCCAACACAGTGGGTGAATTCCTTGGCTCTGGTGAGAAAGGCAGGTGGGTCACTCAGGATCTGTTTGAACCCAGTTGATTTAAACAGAGCAATAGTGAGATCACATTACCCTATACCCTTATTTGATGAGGTAGCAGCAAAGTGCAAAGGCGCAAAGAAGTTCTTTAAGATGGATACTGGTTGATGGTGTTGGACAAACCATCCTCCAAGTTGACAACATTCAATACCATGTACAGCCGGTATAAATGGAATGGATACCCATTTGGATTAATTTCAGTGCAGGATGAATACCAGCAAAAAATGGAGGAGGTCTTTGCAGAACTGGATATTGGGCTGATTGTTGATAATATCACAGGCAATGGTTGTAGTGATGCTGAGCATGATGCCAATCTGAGGGCAGTACTCCAAGCTGCAAGAGACAAGGGAGTGCAGTTCAACAAAGAAAAATGTGTTTTCAACACTACTTCTATCACCTACTTCAGACACAGACTGACAACATGCAGCATTGCCCTAGACCCAGGGAATACCCAGGTGTTAGAAAACATGCCTGCACCCCAAAACCAGGAAGAACTGCAGACATTATTAGGAATGTACAATTACTTGTCTAGATACATTCCCAACCTGGATACACTGAACAAACCCCTCAGAGACCTGTCAAAACAGCAGAAGTTTGAATGGAATCCAAGCCACAAGGAGGCCAAGAGAGGGATTCAGAATGCAATCTCCCAAAACCTCTCCTACTTTGATCCCAAGGCCAAGGAGATAGAGGTGATCACAGATGCTTCCCAGCATGGTCTGGGTGCCCAGCTATCAACAGATAGAGCAACCGTCACTTTTGCATCTTGCTCTCTAAGTGAGATGGAGCAGCATTACTCCCAAATGGAAAAAGAGATGCTCACAATAACCTTTGCTTGCAAAAGATTTCACCAGTATCTGTTTAGAAGAATGACCTGCATGACCACAGACCACAAGCCTCTTGAGTTGATCTTTGGGAAATTAATACAAAGGGTACCTCCAAGGCTGCATCAAATGACGTTGGCTATTCAGCTGTATGATATCAAGCTTAAATATAAACCTGGAAAGACTATCCCTGTAGCGGACACCCTATCCTGCCTGCATCTTGAGGATACAGACATTGAGTCACAGGTGGACAAGGAAGTTCTGGTTCACTCAGTCCTTCAAACTGTACCCATAGCAAGCCAAAGGCTAGCACAAATACATTGACCAATTACACTCTTCTCATCTAGGATTGGTGAAGACCAAAGAGAGGGCCAGAACATCTGTATTCTGGCCAGGCATCACTCAAGATATTGAGAGGCTGGTCAACCAGTGCAAGGTATGTGCCAGCTTTGCCATGAACCAACAGAAGGAGCTGATGATCCCACACAAAATACCTGACTATCCACTTCAGCATGTAGCTGCTGACCTGTTCCAGCTAAACAGACAGGATTGCATGGTCACTGTCAATTGCATGAGTCAGTTCTTTGAGGTTGATTGCCTGACAAACACCATGTCATGGCAGATCATCAACAAACTGGAATCTCATTGTTTCCAATATGGGATTCCTGAGCAACTTACAACTGACAGTGGCCCCCAGTTCAGTGCAAAGGAATTTGAGCAATTCATGACTGACTGGGGAACCATCCACTCAACCTTGAGCCCAAACTACCCCCAGTTCAACAGCATGAGTGAAAAGGCTGTTCAAACAGCTAAAAGACTCATGGTGAAGGCCACTGACAGTAAGAGTTACCCATACCTGGCACTATTGGAGTTCCAGAACACACCCATCAATGGATTTGCCCCAGCTCAAGTAATGGTGGGATGCCAACTGAGATCACTCCTGCCCACCATCACACAAAACATTTGCAACCCAAAGTCTTCCAATTTGACCAATTCAGACAACAGAGGGAGAAGGCCCAAGAGGCACAAAGCAAACACTATAATCAGCATGCAAGGAATATGGAACCACTGAAAACGGGTCAGAAAGTGTGGGTTTAGTTGGCTGACTAGGGAACCTGGAATAAGGCAACAGTTTGCAAGACTAGCAACATCCCTTGTTCATACTATGTGTATCTTGAAGAAGGAGGGATGTTCTACTGCAATAGAATACACATCAAATCAAGACAAGACCCAACAGTGACTGACCTGCATGATGGTGCTAGTTGCGAGGTTGAAACCTCTCAATTCTTCAAGTACCACACCAGACCAGTGAGCATCTGGCCATCCAAGAACATTCCCAATCCCTTAGCTGATTCCCAGGAGACTATGGACCCCCTACTGCAGAACCTTTGATATCAAAGCAAGGTGTCACAGACAAAGAGGTGGAGACCACTGATCTGGCTCAGGCAGAGCAGATTAAACACAGAAGAAGCATGATGGTAACTTGTTCTGGTTGTCAGGTGAAACCCCCAGCAAAGTTGAATTTGAGCATATACAAAACCATTGTTGAATCACACAAAGAAAAGAAGGAAGATGAAATGAACTTATTGTTTGCTTTGTTTAAGAAGTTGTTGTTTATTTATATTTTTTGTTTTAGGTGCTTGGGTCAATATACGTATTAACTGAATAGTCCATCAAAGAAATCATTACACTTAACAGGTCAATTTGACCTAGGCCTATTAAAATTTTGACAAAACAATATTTTATGTTAATTTTTAGTTGTCAGTTTTTCTCTGGTTCTAGCTATGAAATCCAATTCTGGTTATTTGTGTAAAATTTTAAGCCACATCAATGGGTCTTATACAATATTTAGAAAATGTAGGCCTATTTGTAGATCTTTGAAACCTTATAAATTGTGATTAGGCAAAGTTGTGAAGTTAAAAAGCTTTGTTGTAATTCATTCAAGTAGAAGATAGGGTAAGACAACTGGTACTGGGACACTTTGATCACTTTGCCTATTCTGGGACAGAATCTTTGATTGGATTACAACATGTCTAATACTGGGACAAAAGACTTTAATCTTGGACACCCAATCTAGGCTATACATTTTTCTGGGTTGCTTCCAAAAAACCTGTTGTCTTTTGTCCCAGTATTGGACATGTTGTAATCCAACCAAAGATTCTGTCCCAGAATAGGCAGAGTCATTGAAGTGTCTCAGTACTGGTTGTCTTACCCTATTCTATTTTGCAAGATTTCACTTTTTTAACACAGATTTTTGAGGGTCATCAAAGGTCAGGGCCCCCAAGAAGGGTGAACGATTATAGGTAGTTACTTTAAAAATACCTTCACAGGACATAATTTAGTCTGTAGATCCATCCCTGAAAGTTCCCTTTTCATAACCTAGGCATAACCGCTTTCCAAGATAGCCAAAAGTAGAATTTTACCCTCAAACCGAAATTAAGGCCAGGCTAAGCTTATTTCATTTTTATTGATTTGAAGAGAAAGTTGGTCTATTATTTAAAACCTCACCTTATTTAATGATGATTAATTAACCCTTCATTTTATTGGATCTTTCATGTTTTCAAGTTTCAAATTATACTGCAGCCAGCACTACCGCTTAAGGTTTATGATGCCTGTTCCGATTTCCCATGTTAAATTTCTGGAAGCTTCTATTTCTTTGTACTTCACCACAAGATTAAGATAGAGATACCATTCGATAGCGAAGACTGTGTTCTTGAAAATCTCAATCTTAGATTTTTTTTTAGTTTTCCTTATTTTTTTTTATCTTTAAAAAACCTTGTAAATACTTTTGAAAAGTAGGGTCTCATTAAAAATCTTGTATATCTTTATTTTCGATCAAAATAAAACAATTTACACACCGTTGTATTCAGAACTTCCTGATCTATTTACTTGCGTGGTTAAAATTACAATATTGCTTAAATTTGTCTTAAAAACGCAGTTTAAAGTTCTATAAAAAACAGAAAATTGAGAATATTCAATGAATCCGAGAGGGCGCACAAGTGCTGAATTTGGGTTTATCGTCAGGAGATTCAATGCAGTGGGTGGTTTTGGGGAGAGAACACATATGATTGGGTGTTACTCATCAGAGCTGTAAACTGCCTGTTGATATCTCTGGGTCGTATCTAAATCTAATATTGTAAAGAAGTTTCTTTACATTGCATCTAATATTGTTCTATGAGAAGATAATGGGTAATAAGAAAGCAGCAGCGTTAAATAAAAGGAGAAAGTTGGGACAGTTCCGAAGGCAAGTTAATTTCCTCCTCTATTGTTTTATAATTATGTACGTAGTATAATTTTATTATTCAGTCTATCCTGTTAAAGGTAAATCCAATGTTAATAATAATTCCTTGCTGTTCATGCTAAAGATTTTTAGAAAAAGCTTCTTATTCGAATAAACATCCCTTATGTTCCAGGATTCGTTCTTTAGAATAGGAACAAAAAGTTAAACTTAGCGTAAAGAGCAAGCCTAAGATAACGATTTTATTAAACACCAACTTTTGTTTATCTTATATTTTTATGTTGCTCCTTATTTTCAGTTTAAAAACTACTTTTTTTAATTAATTTCTTGTCATTTTTCCAAATATTGTTAAGAAATTTGCCACCTCTTTTTCAAGGGGCTTCCTTGGAGCACACCCCCCCCCTCGTATTAAAACCCCTATTAGAGAAAGTTCCTACTGTATAAAATTCTCCCCTGTAAGTTTTAATAACTATTCTTTTTTGCTACATTCGAGCATTTTGCACAAGAAAATCTTTTTATGTCACAGACTTGTGTATTTCCATAGAATAAGGCTACTTTCTTAAACGGTTAGAAAAGTTTTGCATAGAACAGTGTTATTCATACGAGAGGATACTCTAATGTACTTACTCTATTGATCATGTGCGTGATTAGTTCGAAAAACTGCTGAGCAATGCCAATGGCAGGCCTAATAAATTATTTTAGATCAATTTAGACCAATTGATAGTTCTTTCAGGCAATTAAATAAAAAAAAAAGTTTTTCCAACTGAAAGTAAGGAGCGACATTAAAACTGAAAAAGAACAGAAATTATTCGGTATATGAAAGGGGCTGTTCCCTCCTCAGCGCCCCACTCTTTACGCTAAAGTTTTTTACTGTTTTAAAAAGTAGAGTTGCGAGAAAGAGAACTTGAAAAAAAACTTAAGCGTAAAGAGCTAGGTGTTGAGGAGGGAACAGCCCCTTTCATATACGGAATAATTTCTGTTCTTTTTAAGTTTTAATGTCGCTCCTTACTTTCAGTTGGAAAAACTTTTTTTTTTATTTAATTGCCTGAAGAGGGGAAAACCCCTTTCATTCACGGAATAGTTTCTGTTCGTTTTAAGTTTTCTTAAAACTTAACCTTACTTGCAGTTAAAAAAAAATGTTTGTTAATTTAATTCGGAATGTTTTTGCATTAATACATGTTTTGACATGGATACTTTTAAAAAAAGGGGTGGGGGCGGCCTAGTTGCCCTCCAATTGTGGTTACTTAAAAATACAACTAGAACTGTTTTTTTTCGAACGTTTTTATTAGTAATAACATACGCAACTTGCGAATTAACTAAATTAACGAACTTCTATTTTGGTATATTTTTATTACGTATATGAGGAGGCTCACCCAATCTTCAATACCTTTGTCTTAACACTAAAGCTCGAATTTCATCCCAATTCTTGAATAATAACCCCTGAATCACAAAGACCTCGATATAAATAGTAGAAAATACTAAAAATACTTTAAAGAGCAAGTTATTGTGGAGGAGACGAACCCCCTTATATACATAATATTTTCTGTTCGTTTTAAGTTTTAATGCTGCTCCTTAATTCCAGCCGAAAACATTTTTTTTTATCTATTTTTACCTTATTTTTTTAATAATGCTAGAAAATCCTGCCACCCCTCTCTCTTAATGGAAATTTTATTCCCTCATGATACATTCTTCCTTGGAAAGATCCGACCCACCCCAACCCCACTGTGAAAAATTCCCCTGAAAAGACGGCTGTACCCTTTGCAATAACAATTACTATATGTAAACAATCGTCAAAGTTTGTAACTTGCAGCCTCTCCCCCCTGGGCCTGTGGGGGATTGAGTCGTTCCCAAAGACATAGTTATTAGGTTTTTGAATATGCTTAACAAAATGGCTATCTCAAAATTTTGACCCGTTGACTTTGTGAAACCAATGAGCGGTGAAGGGGGTCTAGGGGCACACGGTTCCATTCAATCTGTGTTCGTAGGCCTGCCACATCTTCGGCAAGACTTGTCAAAGAAATAGTAACAGGGAAACAAGTGCATTGCAACTGGCAAATGAATCACGGAGTTGAATGTGAGTCAATTGCAATTTCGTGTTTTGAAAGAAAAAAGGGCCAAGTTGTTCAAAGATCGAATGATTTTGGCCTTTTTGCTGATAAAGAAAGATGGTGGCTTGTTACTTCTCCTGACGGGATATGCGATTCTGGACTTGTTGAAGTTAAAACAATAACAAATATTCAAAAAGACAAAACAATAAAAGAAGCAGCACAAGGAAATTTAGTGAGTGGTTTTTTCCTTAGGTGGGATCCTGTTGAGAACCGTCTTCTACTCAAAAGGGAACACAAATATTATTACCAAATACAAGGTCAGCTCAATATCATAGACAAAGAAACTTGCTTTCTAATAGCCTTTGTTGACGAAAATGATCTTGAAATTGTCGAGGTCAAACGTGACATAGAATTTTGGAAAAAGATGTTGCCAAAACGGGACTACTTTTGGAAACATTGCTTACTGCCCGAGCTTATTGACTCAAGACTCGCACGAAATATGAACGTTTGTGAGCTTCCTGAGGTCATGAAGCTCAATCGAAAATGAAAGAAAAAAAAAAGATGATGTCTGTGAAAAAACGGAAAATTGACGAAATTTAATTCTTGTTTTATGTAAACTTTTGTTTACAGGACTTCTAAACAGACCAAAACATGGTCTTTTTTTCTTTAATTATCCCGAGAACTCTTTTTTTTCTGTCAATTTTGTACAGAGAAATTTTTTTTTTCTTTTCGTTATACAGTTACAGATCGCTTATAACGATTAACAAGAGCTAAGAGCTCATATGGCACTTGTGACGAGGTCGGAAGAGCCGAGAGCTCATATGGTACGAGGTCGGAAGAGCCAAGAGCTCATTTGGACGAGGTCGGAAGAGCCAAGAGCTCATTTGGCACTTGTGAGAAGGTCAGAACCTAAAGTTAAACTTTATAGCACAAGATCCTTCTAAATATCAAATTTCATTAAGATCTGGTCACCCTTTCGTAAGTTACAAATACCTCAATTTTCAAAATTACCTCCCCCCTCCCAATTCCACCAAAGAGAGCAGATCCGGTCCAGTTATGTCAGTCACGTATCTTAGACAGGTTTCTATTCTTCCCATCCAGTTTCATCCTGATCTCACCGCTTTAAGTATTTTCTAAGATTTCCGGTCCCCCCAACTGTCCCCCCCCCAATTACGTTTGATCCGGTTGAGATTTAAAATAAGATATCAGAGTTACGAGGTCCTTCTAAATATGAAGTTTCATGAAGATCCGATCACTCCTTCGTAAGTTAAAAATACGTTATTTTTCTTATTTTTCAGAATTACCCCCCCCCCCCCGCAATTGAGCGGATCCGTTCCAATTATGTAAATTACGTATGCAAGACTTTTGCTTATTTTTCCAACCAAGTTTCATCCCAATCCTTCCAATCTAAGGGTTTCCCATCATTTTAGGTCTCCCCACCCCAAACTTCCCCCAATGTCACCAGATCCGGTCAGGATTTAAAATAAGAGCTTTGAGCCACGATATCCTTCTAAAAATCAAATTTCATGGAGATCCAATCACCCATTCGTAAGTTAAAAATACCTCATTTTTTCTAATTTTTCAGAATTAACCCCCCCCCCCCCAACTACCCAAAAGAGAGCGGATCCGTTCCGTTTATGTCAATCATCTATCTAGGACTTGTGTTTATTTTTCCCACCATGTTTCATCCCGATCCCTCCACTCTAAGTGTTTTCCAAGTTTTAGGTTTCCCCCTCCCAACTCCCCGCCCCCATCACCAGATCCGGTCGGGATTTAAAATAAGAGCTCTAAGACACGATATCCTTCTAAACATCAAATTTCATTGAGATCCGATCACCCGTTCGTAAGTTGAAAATACCTCATTTTTCTAATTTTTAAGACTTACTCCCCCCCTCCCAACTACCCCAAAGAGAGCAAATAAGTTCCGATTATGTCAATCATGTATCTGGGACTTGCGCTTATTTTTCCCATCAAGTTTCATCCCGATCCCTCTACTCTAAGTGTTTTCCAAGATTTTAGGTTTCCCCCCTCCAACTCCCCCCAATGTCATCAGACCCAGTCGGGATTTAAAATAAGAGCTCTGAGACACAATATCATTCCAAACATCAAATTTCATTAAGATCCAATCACCCGCTCATAAGTTAAAAATACTTCATTTTTTCTATTTTTCCGAATTAACCGGCCCCTTCTCCCCCCCCCAGATGGTCAAATCGGGAAAACGACTATTTCTAATTTAATCTGGTCCGGTCCCTGATACGCTTGCCAAATTTCATCGTCCTAGCTTACCTGGAAGTGCCTAAAGTAGCAAAACCGGGACTTTAGGTTTTCCCCCTCCAACTCCCCCCAATGTCATCAGATCCGGTCGGGATTAAAAATAAGAGCTCTAAGACACAATATCATTCCAAACATCAAATTTCATTAAGATCCAAATACCCGCTGATAAGTTAAAAATACTTCATTTTTTCTATTTTTTGCGAATTAACCGGGCCCCCACTCCCCCCCAGATGGTCAAATCGGGAAAACGACTATTTCTAATTTAATCTGGTCCGGTCCCTGATACGCTTGCCAAATTTCATCGTCCTAGCTTACCTGGAAGTGCCTAAAGTAGCAAAACCGGGACCGACAGACAGACCGACAGACAGACCGACAGACAGACCGACAGACAGACCGACAGACCGACAGAATTGGCGACTGCTATATGTCACTTGGTTAATACCAAGTGCCATAAAAAACAGCAGATCCAGTTTTCCTTGTACATCTTCCCTTTCAGCTGCAAACCTTTCCCTTTGTATTCTAATCAAGTCATCAATTCCAGTCAATCTTTTGGATAGCCTTTCAATTATGAAACCCGCCGTGTATCCAAAATTATCTATTAGTTCTCTTAGTTCTATTATTTGATTTATATCTGTGAGTTTGTGTCTGTTAAGTATTTGTATCCCCACCCCCTCTTTTAACATTTATGAAATACAACAACAGTTGTTTCAACTTAAAGTAAAGAGCATCATCAAAACTCTAACAAACAGGAGTTATTATGTATATGGATGCCCCTGCTAAATACCTTACTCTTTACGCTAATGTTTTTCATAACTTTCGAAAGCTTTTGATTCTTAAGCCGCCCGTGTGCTTCAGAAGTAGATCAGGAATGGGGCAAGAAGTCAAACTTTAGATTAAAGAGCAAATTATGAAACAGGTAGCAACCCCCCTCATATACGTAATAGTTTCTATTATTTTTAAGTTTTAATTATGCTCCTTACTTTCAGTTGAAAAAAAAACTGTTTTTATATTTAATTTGTGATCGTTTAGATTGTACTTGTATTACAAGAAATAAATTTCTATGAAATTCTTTTAAAAGTAAACGAGATAATAAAAACCAAAAAAACAATAATTCTTATAGAAATAAGACATATGCTCTTTTGTTAACCTTGCTGATATGCTTATTTTATCTCGAGTATTAGGTACAGTCTATTTCTACCGATTCTTCTTATAATTATTCTGATTATAATTATATATATTTCTACACATTCGCCAGACTCTGTTTAACCCGGTTACATAAGAATGATATTGATCACTTCCCAATCTATGTACGAGTATTCATTAAAAAATAAAATTACATGTGGTAATTCAGTTATTTTGGGAACATTGCTTACTGCCCGAGCTTATTGGCTAAAGACTCGTACAAAATATGGACGTTCGTGAGCTTCCTGAGGTCATAGAAGCTCAATCGAAAATGAAAGCAAAAAAAAGATGATCTCTGTGAAAAAACAGAAAATTGACGAAACTTAATTTTTTGTTTTATGTACTTATGTTTACAGGACTTATAAACAGACCAAAACACGGTCTATTTTTTCTTTTATTATCCTAAGAACTATTCTTTTTTTTTCTGGCAGTTTTTACACTTCAGTTTTGTATCTGAAAGTTTTATCCCTTTCTTTTAAATTACGCCTAATAAAAACTAACTCACTTTTTTCTTTCCCTCGTCCTCTTGTTTTATTTATTGATATATTTTATTCAACGTTTATTATTAGTATTTGATTAGTATGTTTTTTTTTTGGGGGGGGGGGTATTGTACGGAGAAAAAATTCAGTTATTTTCGTTATACAACCACGGACCGCTTATAACGATTAAAAAGCGACAGTTACAGTGTTGCTCAGCTGCACAATTTTCTCTGCACATTTTCCCCAAGTGCAAACCTTTTTCTTTTTTATTCTAATCGTCATCAACTCCAATCAATCTTTTGCATAGCCTTTCAATTCTGAAACCCACTGTGGTTCCAAAAATTCTCTATTAGTTCTCTATTTTATTATTTTGTTTATATCTGTGAGTTTGTGTCTGATTAGTATTTATTACCCGGGGGGGTATTTAATGTTCATTAACTACAAAAACAGAATTTTCAAAGCAAATTATGAAGGAGGTAGCGAGCCCCCTGATATACGTAATAGTTTCTATTATTTTTAAGTTAATGATGTTTCTTACTTTCAGTTGAAAAAAAAATTTGTATTTAATTTGTGACCGTTTAGATTGTACTTATCACAAGAAATTATAAATTTCTATGAAATTCTTTTAGAGGTAAATAAAAACCAGAAAACAATAATTCTTATAGAAATAAAACATATGCTCTTTTTTTAACCCTGATGTTGTGTTAATTGTATCTCGAGTATTAGGTACAGGTAATTTCTGGGGATTCTTCTTATTTGTTTATTTTGGTATTCATATATAATTATAACCAGAAGAGTTTTATGTCTGCACGCTACTCTAACTCTAGTTAATTCTCCGGACTCTGTTTAACCCGGTTACATAAGAATGATATTAATCACTTCCCAATTTATGTTTGTGTATTCATTTGAAAAAAAATTACGTATGGTAATTTTACATTTGTGCTATAAGGGTTTAAATTTTTCTCGCGGTAAAGTTAATTGAGAAATGTTATTAATTAGTAGAATTCAGATAAGATGCTAGCAATAATTTGGTTAGTTTGATTATTGAGTCTATGTAGGTTGTCCATTTTACTTCTATTTTTACGCATCTGAAATGATAATTTTACACATTTGTTTGATCATTATCAAAGTTGTAATCAAATGTCATTCAGAAAATCTTTATTTTTGACATCCTCTCAACCCAGACAAGGACGACCTGCTTTCTGTGTAGCCCCACACGATTGACCAAAAAGGGAAATCTTAGGTAATCTGCCATCCTTCATCCGTAGAACGTGGCCTAGCCATCTCAATCTTTCTTTCATTATAGCCCTAGAAAGTGGGATTGAACTAGATTTTTCGTACAACCTACTGTTTGAAATACAGTCAGTCAGCCGGGTACCCAGAAAAATCCGTAGGCAATTTCTCTGGAGAATATCTAGTAAATTTTCATCTGCTTTTCGGAGCGCCCATGCTTCAGAGCCATATTTACAACTGTCATCACTGTAGCTTCCAATATTCTAATCTTGGTTTGCAGATTTATCTTTTTATTCTTCCAAACTTTTTTTTTAACTGTGAAAAAACACTCGAGCCTTAGCTATTGTACTTTTAACATCTTCACTGCTCCCCCTGCTATTTAATAGACATGAAAAATATTCCATGAGAGGGAGCAGGAATATTATACACTTTATATCAATTTCAGAAGAAAATTTGTATCTTTTTAACTTGTCTCCCAATAGTCATCGGTTCCAATTCTAACAGCCTTTTGATGTTTGTCTTATCAAAAGCCGTCGGGAAACGAACGTTTTCAACAATATCTATCCTTCCCTCTCTTTCTCTTATTGAATTATTATAATTTTTTACTTAATTCTTATTAGTGTTTTACGAGTATTCATATTCTTTCCCCTTTTCAGGACGTAAAGCCTTTATGGATTAGTGAATTATGTTGTGTTGATGATATTTGTAATTTTTTACTGGAAAATATATCTAATATTATTCTAAAATTTGAGAAATAGAAATAGAATCTTTTTTTGTTACTTTCCATTGGCCATTTAGTAAGCAAGAAAAGTCTGCCTATGAATACTGGAAGGGGGAGGGGAGTATTGGAACATATGTAAATTTCCGAGAAGAAATTGTAAGTTTAAGAGAGAAAAAAATCTCTTGCGGTTATTTATCTAAAGACCACTGACAACAATGAAAAAAAGTAACTTAAGTTTTTTTGTAGATTCTTTTTAGCATAAATTATAATCACATTAACCCGTCGGGTTCTTTTCCCGTCGGTAAAAATATAAAATTCACTTGTTATGTCTTTAGCTAAGCTTTAGCTACGAATGAATTTCATTGGTTGATTTAGACCCGCCTTACATTTTAACTTTGACCAATAAGGAAAATGGGGTGAAATTTTAAAAAGTTTGATCAGCACTTCCTAGCGGAATTTATTAGTCTTGTGCAAGAGGAATTAAATACCTTAATCGGTATTGTAGAGCACTGCCGGTCCAGAAAAAAAAAGTGTTTTGCAGTATCTTTCTACCGAAAGTAGGCATAATTTGCGTGTAATTTTGATGCCTGTAATACGCCTTCATTGTTATTATTTCGACAATAAAATGAGTTTTGTTAATCAATTATTTTCTTGAAGTCTCTTCCTTGAATAGGCACAAAACTGAAACTAAAACTTAAGTGGTAGATTTTGTCCTGAAAGTTAAGCGGAAAGGTGGAAAAGGGCGAGGAGAAGTGTACCCCAGGACACCCCCTCCCCAAATACAAGGGAAAATCAGCCCATATTGCTAAGTTTAAATTTTTTACTGATATCTGGTTTTTTATCTATTTTTAATCAGTAATAGTCATCAGTAATCAGTTTTTCCGAAAATTAGGCAGGAAAATTGACAGCAGTACAATTTTTCCAGAACTTTCTAAGAAAAGCAGTGTATGCTTTTATTTTTATCCTGTCTTTCAATTTTATGACCCTCTGGTTTACCGGACTTGAATTCAAAAACCGGGACAAAAGTATTTGTTTAATTTTTGGTTTTTATTCCATTCTTTTTAGAAAGTAGAAAGTCTGGATGCGTTTCAAAAATGGGAATGCTAGATTTAAAAATTGTTGCAGCCTCAGCAAAATGATATTTCCCAACACTGTTTTCTTTTAATTTAAGACCCTTTGCGTGACACCAGTAGTTTTTACTAGTGTTGGGTGATATTGAATTTTGACATCGGAATATCGATATAACGCACCACATATCGATATCAAATATTGGAACGTAAATATCAATATCAAAAACGATATCATTTCGTGTTTTTGTATCCACCGGTGAACATCCAGCAGAAAATATCCATAAAAGAAAATTATTTCGTAAATGGTCGAGAAGAAGAATAGTGTATTCAATCCATTAACTTATTTATGCTGATACGCAGCATGCAAAGCTGTATCCAGAAGCTGCCATAGCCTGTTCACAAATTAGGTTTACTGAGGACTCTCAAATGTTGCTCAGAACCTCCGAAAGCCTTGGCTAGATAAAGCACTTTTAGGCTTATATGCCTTGTTCAGATCACACTCGTCATGATTGTCACATACTTCAATTCGTGTTTCAAAAAATTATATTACCCCTGATGATCTTCCCCAAATTGAGAGTAAAAGAGCAATAGACATGGATTTGGCCTTTTCTGCAATCTATTTCAACAAATGCAAGTGCCATGATAGACCCGTGCAATCAAGCCGCTACAGAATCAAGCCAGTTTGTGGGGATTACGTGACGAATTTTCAGTAGTAGCAAAAGTTGCAAACCATTGCCGAAGATGATTATGAGGTAACAGCTGAATGTTGCTTAAAACTTCCCTAAATGTCTCACAATTGGTATCGGCCTATTTTTGGTTTCAGTGTGTACCTTACTACTGGAGTTGTCAACTCCTTTAAATTTTCAAACTGGTATATCTCATGAAGCAATTTTTCTACCAAAATATGGATGACATATGCTTTGACCATCTCATCAAGAGCCATCGACTGCCGTCGAAAAAAAAGCTATCTGTCTTAGTTAAAAAGTGGACTTTTTGCTGTAGGCCAAGTTTCTTAGCGTCATCACTTAGAAAGGAGCAAAGGATAAACTCTAATTTCTTTAGCAATGAGAGAACTTTTAAAGTTTTAGAGGCACAACCGATACCATTTTTTTACTACAATCCCAAGTGCGAAAAACCAAATGGTGAACCCAGCTGAAATCATAAACAGAAATGGGTAGAAACAGTAGATGGGAGTACTTTCGGTCCCCACTTTTTTGTTTCTGTAAATTTTTCTATTTATCACTCAAAGAAGATATATTGTCTGTGGGGCTGGGTAACTGCCGCATATATTTAACACTCATAGATTTTAGTCTATCTTCAATTTGAAACTGCTGCCTGCATGCTTACCTACTAGAACGGGGCTTTCCACTCGAAAGCAGAAACATGGTTTGATGAAACGAAAGCTTAACTGCATAACTTCAGATAGTTCTCTCTGACATAGGATATTAAACTCCACTTCACTTCATACTATAGCCTCTGGCTCAAGGACAAGTAAAAACTATCCTTTTTGGCCCTAGGCAATAGTTCTACGAAGTTTTAAAAATGCAAAGTCATATTCATCAATCCGGCCTAAGATCCGCACTTTCCGTAAAACCGCAGAGGTTAGACCCTTACCACTCTCCAGGACTAAGCTGAAATCGGGGTGCTAGGAAAAAAAACGACAAATCAAAGTGTTGCTTTCGCATCACAATTAAATAAAAAAAAAAATTCAACTAAAAGTAAGGAGCAATATCCAAAGTTAAAAAGAACCGAAATTGTCTCGCGTACGAGCAGTGGGCCCCTTTCCTCAATGCGTTGTTTTTTACGCTAATTGCATATTTTCCCCCAATTATTTAAGAAAAACTCCTGACAAAATAGCCATTTAAGTAGAGTGAGAAGATTTAGAAGATCCTGAGTCTGTGTAATTCCAAATCAGGGTTTTTGTAATAATCATTCATATAATGGAAGTTTTTTTGTATTTTATTCAAAATCTGGAAAACATTGCGTTAAAAACTCTTTATTTACAACTTTTGTTATTGATTTTAGCAAAACCTAAATTTAATCTGAACAAAAAAACTGATCCGAAATATCGAAATCGATTATAGATTGTTGAAAGTAAAAATATCGATATATCAGCCAACACTAGTGTTTACATTATTTGCTTTCTTGAGTTATTAAAGAGGCAAAAGTAAAGAATAATGTAATTTGTAAAAATTTTAACAATTTTCACCATTTCATGTGAGTATTACATATGCTTGCTGAAAAAAAAAATCATCAGAAGAGTTTTGATTTTGGATGTGTTCGTAGATTCGCACCCCTCTTCTCCCATCACAAAAAGAGTTAATGATGCCCTTTTCGACAATTCTAAATGCGAAAGGCAAAATTTTAATTTTGTTTTTAATTGATTTTCCCCTTCCCTTTTCCAGAGCCGGACTCCATTAACGGGGGTCTCCAATTAAAATGAACGGAGCACGCGTCAAAACCGTATCTTGAAGATCCTCGGAGACATGGGGATTTTACTTGAAAAGATTGTATCTCGCCTATATACACCAACTGCTTCCTATACCCCTCTGGCTCCATATCGTATCCGTATGTATCTACTGTGACCCTGAAATTATTTCTTCATATCAAACTGTCATTGGAGGAATAGTGCGCAAGGATTCTGTAATATGGTGCTATCTAAAGAACGAAACGACAAATGCTCAACCTTCTAGACCTACAGAATAGAGGAGGGAAACGAAAAAGAAAAGAAGGTAAAATATCATAAAAGTAAATCAGTTTCAGAATACCGAGGCTCTGGGCAACCTATTATTTGTGTGCGTCCAGATTTCCCATTTGATGCTGAGAACATTCTTAAAACAGTTTAGTTAGAAAAATGCTAGCTAATTTTTATTGGTATTTGAGGTTTATCATATCTTACATAGTGTTGTCTAATGTTTACTGTTTAATCCCGTAAAAGTTTCTTTGAAATTTTGCAACGCAAAAGTTTTACTATTGGATAACAACTTGGATTTGATTTCAATATGTTTCTAAAGAGACTTTTTCAATAAATGTAATACTTTTTGTTAATTTTTGAAAGTTTATATACCATTATACTCTCATAAATAGCCGAATAAGCTGGTGATTTGAAAAAAAAACATAGGCCTTTGTAATAGATAAAAAAAACAAGTTTTTTAAATGAAAGTAAGGAGCGACGTTAAAACTTAAAACGAGCAGAAATTACTTCGTACATGAAAGGGACTTTTCCTCCTCAACGTCTCGCTCTTTACGCTAAAGTTTGACTCTTTCTCATACCTCTATTTTTTTAAAAAGTAAAGAATTTTAGCGTAAAGAGAGGGATGTTTTTGAATTAATGTATGTTTTGATCTTGGCTCTCCGCACATAAATAATTAAAACGAAATTTGCATATTAATTTTTTTGGCTAAATGGCTTTCTCAAAGTTTTAATTGGAAGATTTTGAGAAAAAAGGAGCGCGGGAGGAGACCTAGTTGCCCTCCAAATTTTTGATTACTTAAAAAGGCAACTAGAACTTTTAATTTTTTACAAATGTTTTCATTAGTAAAAATATACGTAACTTAAAAATTAACATACGTAACAAACTTCTATATTCGTATTTTTTTATTGCGTATATGAGGGGGCTCACCCCTCGTCGATACCTCGCTCTTTACACATAAGCTTAAATTTTTTCCCAATTCCATATGAATGAAACCTGCATCACAAAGGCCGTAGAATAAATAGTTGAAATTACTAAAAATACTTTAACGTGAAGAGCGAGGAGTTACGAGGGGGTAAAAGCCTCAAATGCCTAATGACTTCTATTCGCTTTAAGTTTTAATGCTGCTCCTCACTTTCAGAAGAAAAAACATTTCATATTTATTTCTTCATTGTTTTTTAAAAAATGCTAGAAAATCCTGCGCCCCCTTCATTGGAAGTCTCTTCCTCCATGAGATGTTCCTCCATGGAAAGATCCTCCCACTTAACCCCCCCCCCCTCAATTCTCCCCCAAACAAAAAAAATCCCCCTTAAAACGACTATACACTTCCCAGTAACCATTACTATATACAAACGCAAATCAAAGTTTATAACTTGCAGCCCCTCCCACGGGGGCTGCGGGGAAGTAAGTCGTCCCCGAAGACATAGTAATTAGGTTTTTCGACTACGGCAAATAAAATTGCTATCTCATAATTTTGATCCGGTTACTTTTGGGAAAAAAATGAGCCTGAGAGGGGGCCTAGGTGCCCTCCATTTTCTTGGTCACTTAAAAATGGCACTAGAACTTTTAATTTCCGTTAAAATGAGTCCTATTCCGAAATTCTAGGACCACTGAGTCGATCCGATCACCCCTGGGAAGAAAAATAAATGAATACACACGCATCCATTATTTGTCTTGTGGAAAGAAATTCGAAATTTCACGTTTTTTTAGATAGGAGCTTGAAACTTCTACAATAATGTTTTCTGATACGCTGAATCTGATGGTGTTATTTTCGTTAAGATTGTATGACTTTTAGGGGGGTTTTCCCCCTATTTTCCAAAATAAGGCAAATTTTCTCAGGCACGTAACTGTTGATGGGTAATCTTGATGATACTTATATATTTGAAATCAGCATCAAAATGTAATTCTTTTGATGTAACTATTTTTATCAAAACCCCATTTTTTAGAGTTTCGGTTACTATTGAGCCGGGTCGCTCCTTACTATAGTTCGTTACCACGAACTGTTTGAAAATATAAAATTTTTTGCGGAAGTCAGGCTCGAAGCTCAATCCAGAGCCCTTTTAACAGAATCATCAACAAATCACACCTGCTGTTGGTCAGTCAGTGTGAAAAAGTGGCTCAGGGTTAAATCTGCACCTCAGTTCAGAACTACGAGCCTGCCAGGGATAGCCCTCGGCATATTCAATCCCAAAAAATCTGCTTCTCATGCATGTGTTAGTAAATAAAATTTGCATGCTGGATCTAATTCTACTTTTGAAACCACAGTTATAAGAAAAAATAGGTGACCAAAATCACGTCTGCCAAATCTATATAAAAAGAAAAACGTTCAAATAAACAAAGAATGAATATTAGAAATAAGAAATTCAGAGAAAAGGGGCTTAAACAAGGCATCCCTCCAGTAAGAATGTCACTTACTGTAAATGCTGCCTACAAAAAGCGTTTGGAGTGTAAGTCGTTTATTTTGGCATGTTGAAATTAATTTCCATTTAAGAAATCTCTATAGTGTGGAAAATCAATCTAAGGTTATAGAGAACATTGAATTACTTGTAAGTGATAGATCAAAAGAAAAGCTATTGCTTACAGATAAAGTTGTTAAGTAAGAACTGTCTCTTACAGCATAGGCAGTGTCTAATGAACAGGACATAAGCAGTATGTGTACGTTATCTAACGTCCTCAAAGCTTGTGCTACTGACTTGCCAACTGTTAAACTTTTTAATGTGCAAAAACTAAGACTACTCCTCTAACCAAAAATGTGGTTGTCACTTTTACCATTAAGAAACTTAGTGATAAGCTTAAAAGAAGGAAATTCTAAATCGTTGTCGGAGAAAGTGCACACAGGACTGGATCTAAGTCTTAGTGATTAAATTGTGTTATTCTTTCTTTGATTTAGGTGAAGTACAAGAATATTTTCTTGCTCCACCCGAGGTTCACGATGCCAATATAAAAGGATTCAAGACATTCATTTATAAAGTATTCAAGGGCCAATACATTAGGTACTCAAATATAATTAGTTTTGGTTCGGACAATGCAAGGGTAATATTAAGTGAATATAACGGCCTAGTCACTCTAATTAAGAAGGATTTACCTGGGACTGTATTAATTGGTTGTCTTTGTAATTCCCTTTCGTTCTGTTTGTTTGTGACCCGCAATAACCTCAATATGATATCTTGGAATGGGGTTAGACATTTATAAATATATATAAGGTGGTGCTAATCGACAACCAGAGTAGAGGGAATTTCAGTATTTTCTACAGGCTGTGGAGCACTAGCTTGTCTACCCATATACAACGAGATGGTTTGTGGTTGAAACTGTTGCCGACCGCTTGATTGATCACTTAGTGATGCTCAGTGAATTTTTTAAGATACAATTCTTCCAGGGAAACGATTTGAGTTCTGTCAATCTTTGTATAGGTATAGTAAATAAAGTTATTTTGCTTGTTTCTTAAATACGTTTTATCCTTTGTTTACAGAACAAACATTGCATTTTAGAGAGTGGACATAGAAACCAAAAATTAACGTTTAGTGCTTCAACTCTTATTATAAGGCTCAATTTCACTGGCAAAAGTTAACTGAAGCCCGGAAGAACTGGTCCATTTTCAATTGTTGTTTTGGATCCTCGAAACTTCAAGAGTATTGAAAACGTGCATTTTAGTGCAGAATTTTAGCTATAAAAATTTGGAAGCATCGAAAGAGTGGCTGAAGAACACTAAATGGAAGAGTTAAAAAGAAGATGTTTGCCATTTTAAGTCTTTCAAGTAAACTGACAATACATTTTAATAAACTGACAATGCCTTTTATTGGATGAAATTCAAAGTCTGTCTCCAGTCTAGACAGGGGCGGATCTAGAGCAAAATCTTGTTGGGGGGGGGAGCAATGTGACAAGGGCGCCAATTAGTGAAATCTTAGGGAGCCTAATGTGACAAAGGTCCTAATTGAAGACCAAATTGGCAAATCTATTCTAAAAACTGAGGGTAAAAACAGAAAAATGGAAAAAGGGTGCCATAGAAGATCTTTGGGGGGCCCTGGGTCCCCCTCCTTGCTCCTTGGAACCACCAGTGAGACTAGACAAGTAAATTCAATTGTTCTCCGGTTTAAGATATTTAAAGGGTCCTTCTCACATGTTGACCTTAAGACATTAAATACGGAGTAGAGGTGTTTTTTTTTTTTTTTATATATATATATAATAAGGGAAGCAGATTCAGATGTTAACTCCTTGATAATTAATTTTGGAAGAGTGTTATCAATTCGAAGGATGAAGTTGACAGTCCTTATTTACAATACTTTTCGAATTTTATACTAATATTGACTTGTCTACCCTATTTCACTGCTAAATCAGAGCGTCAGTTTTCAGAGATAAAAATGTATAAGACCCCATTACGCAATAGACTCAATCCCAGAACTATATTTAGCCTTATGCATATTAGAAGAACTGTTACTGGATATTCTTGTTAGGAAAGCAACCAAATGCAAGAAATAGCCTAACAAGTTAACCATATTCCTAAATTGATTATGTTTGCTTCACTTAGCTAGTGTCTGAGTGCGAAGCTAATTTGAAATTGAATCTCAAAAGAGTGTCTCTTACAGATATATGTGCAGATTTTGCTAAATAAAAACACCATTTTCATTTATCTTTTTCTTATGAAATATACTAAATTACGTAAAAATAAATGTACAAATTAAGCCACAATTTGGCAGAGCTTGGCCAAATTTGCTTCATGTATATGCCCCCGATTTTTTTTTAATTTTTTTATATTCTTAGATTGTTTTAAAGCTGATGAAAATTGATTTAATACAACTGAATCAGCTCGTATTTTTTTAATGTGTAAGAAGTATTACTATTCTGCTCCAAAAGCAAAAAGGGTTTAGATTTTTAAAAGATTTGAGATGGAGTTTTCAAATTTTTTAATCAAGATACAGACGAAAGCTATTTCTCAAAATGTAGGGGTGTTTTCTATTTTTCAATGAAATTGAATACTTTTATAAATTTAGGGGAGGCAACTGCCCCCTTCAAATTGTCGTTCTTAAGACCGAAATAAATATACACTGTTCTGAAAAGCAATTTTTATATCAAAAGACACATTGTTATGCGGTTGGCAATAGCAAATCTTTTTATATAGTTCGGCAATGCTGCATAGATGCATTCAATAAAAGAATTTAAAGAATGGAAGATGTGAATGATCAGGAAGAATATGGAGTCAAGAGAGCATTCTTCGTTCCAAATGATGTGTTTAACCCTGAAAATGCTCCAACAACTGGTTTGGAGTACTTGCGGAAAGTCATGTAAGAAAAATAAAAGATTTCAGGAATTGTGAAATAGGGCTTGCCTAGGAATAGGCTATTGTTCAGGAATGTCTCAAGGCAAATTATTCAGATTGGAAAAACCAAATTTACTGAGTGCTTTTATTATTGTAAAGCTCTAGATGAGGGTATTTTCAGGTATAAATGTGCAATTATTCCTTCTCAGAAGGAAACATTAGGGTAAACTGACTGGTAGTTGGTCACAGACATAATCTCAGGCAGAATCTTTGATTGGATTGCAACATGCCCAATAATCAGTCAAAATACTTTAATCGTGGTCACCCAATCTCAGTCAGAGACTTGCTTTTTCTGAGTCACTTCCAAAAAACCTGTTTAGATATTCTTTGCAAAGATCTATGACTCAGACTCTATGTAAAGTTATTAGACATTTTAATGTCTTGAAATTTGTTATTTTAAATTGGATTTTTAGAACAAAAATAGTGGATCCAGGATTTTCTTTGGGGGGGGGGCATAATAGGTTGCTTACATAAACTTGCAAACAAAGAAATACCCACAATTTAAAGGGAACCTCAACAATTATGCATCATAGGGTAGTGGAAATGGTCTAAAGTACTAAAGAGTTTGGCCTTTATTTTAATGTTTTAAGATGAACAGAGGAGGTGATATGTTGTATAATGCAGAGCTTAAATTAGATGGAAATAGGCAGTAAAAGTGGCCACCATTTCTCACAAAACTTAAATTAATAAATTTTGTGCTTCTCATGCATTTATTTTGTATTATACAAATTCCCTAAAAAACTACTAGGCTATGTTGTAAAAGCCACCCCTTTTTGCAAAAAAAGGCAAACTCAAAAAACCAAAACAGACTGCCAAAAAAGTAATGATAGGCCTATCAATTTCTTTGCCTTAGTACCATAGCAAGACAGACTCAAAAACAAATCTTTGACAGTAAAAAGAAGTTAGGATTTTAAATTTCTCCTTGTTGTTATTACAAAATGAAGATCTTTGCCTTGCAGTTGGCTTTTGTAGTAATACAGACATATTCCATTGATAAACCTAAATTTAATTAAATAATTTTTGGCAGTATGCAACATTAGTAAAATTTAACAAAGACTACATAAAGTGACTAAAATCTTTTTTCAAACTGGTTTGCAAAAAAAATGGTCTTAATATTGAAAAATTTATGAAAAACTCAACTACAAAATAAATTACAAAGAAATACTTTCATCCAGACCCAAACCAGAGCAAGCAGTCCCAACCAAAAATACAACATCATGTCATGGGGGGGTGTGTGTGCTCCTGTCCCCTCCTTGGATCCACCCCTGTTCTGAATGAAAGATTTAGCTGCCATTTGAAGACTGGACTGCTTTGAGGTGAAGACGCTTACATGAGTGAATTTCAAATGCTTAAAACAAATTTAATCAAACAGTTTGTGGTAACAAACTGTAGTAAAGAGCGACCCAGCTAAATAGTTACCAAAACTCTAAAAAAACAGAATTTATATATCAATAGTTACATCAAAAGAATCGAATTTTAATGCTGATTTTAAATATATAAGTTTCATCAAGTTTAGTTATACCTATCAAAAGTTACAAGACTGAGAAAATTTGCCTTATTTTAGAAAATAGGGGAAAACGCCCCTTAAGAGTGATAGAATCTTAATGAAAATCACACCATCAGATTCAACATATCAGAGAACCTTACAGTAGAAGTTTCAAGCTCATATCTACAAAAATGTTGAATTTTGTATTTTTTGTCATATTTTTTCCAGGGGTGATTGTATTGACCCAGTGGTCCTAGAATGTCGCCAGAGGACTCATTCTGACGGAAATTAAAAGTTCTAGTGCCCTTTTTAAGGGACCAAAAATGGAGGGCACCTAGGCCTCCTCCCACGCTCATTTTTTTCCAAAATTCACTGCATCAAAATTCTGAGATAGCCATTTTATTCAACATAGTCGAAAAACCTAATAACTATGCCTTTGAGGATGACTTACTCCCCCACAGTCCCCATGGGAGGGGCTGCAAGTTATAAACTTTGACCAGTGTTTACATGTAGTAATGGTTTTTGGGAAGTGTATTGACGTTTTCAGGTGAATTTTTTGGTTGGGGGAGGTTGAGGGATTTTGGGGAAAATTTTCCATGGGGGAAGAGAATTTCCATGAAGGGGATGCAGAATTTTCCAGCATTTAAAAAATATGAAAAACTTTTTTCAACTGAAAGTAATGAGGAGCATTAAAACTTAAAATGAACAGAAATTATTATGCATATGAGGGGTTCACTTCCTTCTAATACCTTGCTCTTTACGCTAAAGTATTTTTAGTATTTTCAACTATTTATTCTATGGTCTTTGCGATTCAGGGGCCATTCTTAAGGAATTGGGACACAATATAAGCTTTAGTATGAAAAGCAAGGTATTCACGAGGGGGCAAACCCCCTCATGAGTAGTAAAAACATAACAAACATAAAGTTTGTTATGTAAGTTAATTTGTAAGTTACAAAAACGTTTGTAAAAAATTAAAAGTTCTAGTTGCCTTTTTAAGTAGCCACAAATTGGAGGGTAACTAGGCCTCCTCTGCTCCTTTTTCTCTAAAAATGTCCAATCAAAACTATGAGAAAAATATTTAGCAAAAAAAAATTATATGCAAATTTCGTTTTAATTATTCCAGCGTGGTTCTAAAAATGTCTGATCAAAACTATAAAAATCTGAAAAATTCTCCAAAATCTTGTTTAACCTATATGCTTCCTAAAATAGTTCACAATACTTTATCACCCCCTTATGTGCAAGTAAATAGGCTGAATTATGTATTCTCTGTGCCATTTTTTTCTTCAAATAGATTTTATAGCAAAGAATCAATGAACAAAAAAATTAAGAAACAGAAAAAGTTTATAAGCCTACAAGACAAGATTTAGGGGGGGGGGGCTAGAGGGGACAAGCACTCTAGGTTGCATGCCCAAGGGTGGCCAACAAGCTTAATTATAATATTTTTGGACAAGAATTTTAATGTTTACAGTATTGATGGTGTGGCCAAAGCTTCAGAAGGCAGTTATATAATTACATAATTTTTATAAAATAGAATTATAATCAAATAGTAAGTTTGTAACAGACATCAAAACCCCTTTCTAACTGCCAAAAATAAGACAAAAAAGTATCCTGAAGAGCTTAAATTTGAATTTCCTTGTAAATTGATCAGTATATTCAGAAAGAGCATAAAAAAAAGTTACAAGTGGTATGTTCACCTAAGTCATAGATCACCGCTGAAAATATCTTGAAATAGGCCTATACCCATTTTGTATATTTCCTATATATTTTGCCAGTGTGCAGTAGTGGTTCTAGGCCTAGGCATGAGCAGCTGCCTCTCCCATTTTTCTGACATCTGACATAATATTCCTTCTATTTTATATTTTTGCCCTCCTATGGTACACCTTGCCCCCTTCCCCCAGATTATGAGGCATATGACCAATTACCTGTAAGTTGAATCAACAGTGGCAAAATCAAGAAATAGAAAAAAATATTGTTTTTCAAACATGTTTGTGGTTTTTGACAACTATATGAATTTTGAATAGTGTGCTTTTTCAAACATTGATGACAAATAAAAAATAAATCACCAAGAAAAAATCAATATAACTGGAAAGAATTAATGAAAATTAACTCATTATTTAACATATAATGGTAATAATTCCTTGTAATCTTAGCAATTAAGATTTTATTTAACTTTATTTTTTTTCAATGATATAGGCTAAATATAACAAAAACTATATGATAAAATTTTGTTTTCAGTGAAGTGCAAATGATGTGATATGCTTTAGAACTTTCATGGTTAAGGAAGGGGGCAGTAATAAAACTCCTGTTTGTTTTAAGTTTGACTTGACTATTCAATTTATTTTTACTTCTTGTAAAATTTATTTTTTCATCTTTCAAGCACTCCTCACAACCATTAGTGAGGAGAGGTGGAGATATAAGGCAGAAGGGATTTGAGGGAACATTTGAAATGAAAATTTCAAATGGCAATACAAATGGCCATAAATGGTTTAAAGCAAATGACCATGAATAAGCTCTTACATTCTTGAAATATTATGAAAAATATCTTTGTCCTATTCAAATTGCCCAAAAATTGAAGCATTTGTTCTTAAAGCATAGGACATACAAATTCAAACTATAGTTTAAAGAGTAGGAGAGGGTTAAGGAGGAGTCAGTCCCCTATTCTCCCATGGGAAATGGAGTAATCTACTCTGGAGTAATTGCTACATTTCTTACAGATATATATATATATATATATATATATATATATATATATATATATATATATATATATGTATATATATATATATATATATATATATCTTGTTCTTTGTTGTATTTTTTACTTATTTTGCCCCCCTCCCCCTTCCCCTATTTTGATGTCCCTTTTAGTTCTTTTTCTGACTAGTATTTGTTTAAATTTAGTTTGAGCAGTTTTTATCTTCTTAACTTTTTAATTGACTTTTTAAAATTTAATTATTAGCTCATAAATGATTACTCATTATGATTTTCATTTTTTTGTTGTTGTTTGTTGTATTTTTGCCAGATTTAGTGCAACCCTTTGATTTGTCAACTATGAATTCCAAGTTTGGCCATATTTGGGCTTGTGATAGAGATTTTTTTTAAATAAATATTTTATCTTACCCCATATATATGGAATAATTTCTGCTTTGTTTAAGTTATAATGCCATTCTTTATTTTTATTTACCCATCAAAAGTTGTTATCCTAAGACACATTTGTAATTTTAAAAAAAAGAGGGAAAATACTCCATAAAGAGGACTAACTTGCTGAAAAATGCACCATCAAATTCAATGTTTCCATGTGCCATACAAACTTATATTTAGTTGAATTGAAAAGATTTGATGAATAGCAAAGTAAAATTGTGTATTTTTGAAAATATTCATATTTTTAGGAACTAGAAAAAACATCTTGCCCTGCCTTAAATTGAGCCTTTTTCTTTAAGAATAACAGATTTAAAAAGTTGTCATGTGAAACCAAGATTCAATAATTGTAATAATTATTTGTGAGGGTATATGCCTTCATTTTGCAAGCCATGGATATTTTGACTTTTCATAAAAATCCATACCATGAAGGAAAATAGGAACTTTGGAACAAATTTCAGGGGAATACTTAACTTAATAATGTAGTCTTCAAACCACTATTTTCCAATATAGGCTATCTGTTTCCTCTATATGAATGATCTATACATTCATGAAAAGCCTGAATATCTGACTTGTGCAAACTAATAAACAGCCATAAAGCAAAAATAAGATATAGTAAAGGCTAATGTGTATTGAAACGTGGAACCCAACATTCTTTGATTAATTTTTTGTAAATTTACAATTCTTATAGATGCAGAGTCTAACTATTTGTATCATAAAGCTATAAACAGTCCAGTTTCAGTAAAATGCACATACCTATGATTAAAAGAGGTCAACCTAGAAAGGGGTGTCTTTTAGTTTCCCCCTAAATGATCATTCCTTTGGATTCTTCTTCTGATCAAAAATATGAAGCATATGAACCATATCCTCTGCCCCCCATCCACTGTAAGATGGTGTCCAAGACATGTGTTATCATTTTTTTCATTATTCCAATTTTGTGCATTGGCATCTCTGGTAATTTTAAGAGTATTCTGTAGATAATAGACCTATTGTAATCTTAAAAGAGGGATTGTAAATGCTCCATTTTATTGATTATTTTATCATCAGGTTTGAAACAGCAAAATGTCCTGCAACTGTTGTAGCAGATGTAGACCCTTCATGGAAGAAAGTGTCAAGCAAAGTTGAGGTCAGTTTCATCTTATTTTTGGTATAGCTCTTTTACTTTAATTTTAATCCTTATTTGTGCTTACCTAGTGTTATTGCTTATTAGTTATTATTAGTTATTGCTTGCCTAGTGTGTGAGTGATATATTTACATAGTCCTTTATATTTAGCCTTACAATAGAAAGCACTAGCTGCAATCTTAACTTGACTTGAAAATTGAATTCTTTGGTTTTCGATTTGTCTTCTTTGGAAAATTCAGGGTGAAGTGTGACTTTTTTCTGTTCTTTGAAAGAATTCTGAACTGCCAGTTAATAGTCCCTTCAGGTCTGAATCTTGCTAAATTCCAACTTCATATGTCTAACTCTAAACACTTGAGTTAATCATAACGTGTCGTCACCTATGACTGAAAATGAAGGGATGGCAGCAGTAGGAATGTGACTGAATTAAATATTTGAAAAACCCTATTATTCATGCTCATCTGTGTCTGACTTGGAAAAAAAAATCCAAAGTAGCAACACTTCACAAGATTTTTTTTTTTTACTTTTTTCCCACTTTATTCATTTTAAATTGATTCTCATTTTGACTGAATAACATATTTGAAAATCTTGTTATTCAAGCTTGTGTGCCTGGCTCTAAAAAAATCCAAAGTAGCAAGACTTCACAGTATTTTCTTTATTTTATTTTTTTTGCTTCATTCATTTTGAATTGGCTCTCATACTGTTGATTACAAACACACTAGCACACACAAAATGTTCTGTTCGCATTTAACAAAAACAAAATAAAAACCAGCATACACATACGATGGATGGATGGATGGATGAACGATGGAAGCTGGATGGAATAATTTTAGAAAAACAATTTGTGAAGTTGCTGATGGTGTCTAAGGGAAGAGTGCTAAGACTGCAACTAGGAATATTAATGAAAAACCTTTATGTTTAATAGAGAGCAGAAGTGGTTTGTACAAGAATCATCTGAGTGATAGGCCGTTTGAAAACAAAAGGAATGTAAAGAAAGTGGAGAAAGCATTAAAATATGAATTAAGGAGATATGAAGTGGAGGCCATGGATAAAATTGCCAAGGATCTGGAAGATGCAGCTAGACGGCATCATAGCAAAATATTATACTGGCATGTTAATAAATTGAAAGGGAGTAGTCAATCCGGACTAGTCCCAGGTAAAGATAGGAATGGGGCCACAATTAGTGATAAGGAAAAAGTTAAAGAAAGATGGGTAGAACATTTTGAGAATGTGCTAAACCAAGATACAGTTACAGGAAAAGATATAGATGAAAATAAAAAAGTTTGTGATACCTTGGATGTGAAGGAAGATTTGTTTTGTGTGGAAGAATTAGCAACACTACTAAAAGGATCAAAAAATAATAAGGTTCCAGATGCTGATAGTGTGATAAATCAGTTTCTTAAATATGGTAGCTCTGAGGTAAGGAATAAGATACTGAAGATTATGAATATGATTTTTGAAAAAGGGGAAGTACTTAATGATTTTAGGAAAACCTTAATTAAACCACTATATAAGAAAGATGACAAGAGTGAGTGTCGTGATTATCGAGGCATTAGTCTGGTCTCTATAGGTAGCAAATCACTTAGTAATATGATACTTTTTAGACTGAGAGATATTGTAGGCAAAGTTTTAAGGGAAGAACAGTGCAGTTTTAGAAAAGGTAGAGGATGGTTTTCACTCTTAGGTTAATAATTGAGAAATCCCTTCGTTTTCAAACACCTTTGGTCCTCAGTTTTATCGATTATGAGCAAGCTTTCGATTCTGTTGATAGAAGAGCATTAGCAAAGGTCTTATCCTTATATGGTATACCAGAAAAATACATTAAAGTGATTTGTGCTATGTACGAGAATAATACTGCTGCGGTTAAGGTAGGAAATGAGGTTAGCAACTGGTTTTGTATTAAATCAGGAGTTAATCAGGGTTGTGTTCTACCCCCTTTTGTATGGATCCTTTTGATGGATTTCGTCTTAAGCAGCATAGGAAAGGCAATTGGAGGCCACGGAATCGAATGGGGAGGGAAAACGCTCCAGGACTTAGATTATGCTGATGATTTAAGCATATTATATGAAAGTGTGAGCAAAATGAATGAATTTTTAGAGGTTTTGCGATTTCAGGGTGCTAGAATATGCTTGAAAATTAATGTCAAGAAAAGTAATTAAAGTCCCTAAGGCTAGAAATAAGTGAAGATGAAAAGGTGACATTGGGTAATGAAAACTTTGATCAGGTTGGCAGCTTCACTTACCTTGGTAGTATTATTAGTAAAGAAAAAGGGAGCAGTGAAGAAGTTAAAAGTAGAATAGCTAAGGCTCAGGGTGTTTTTTCACAGTTAAACAAAGTTTGGAAGGATAGAAAACAAAGATTAGAATATTGGAAGCAACAGTGATGACAGTGGTCAAATCTGGCTCTGAAGCATGGGCGCTCCGAAAAGCAGATGAAACTTTACTTGATGTTTTCCAGAGAAATTGCCTATGGATTGTTCTGGGTACTAGGCTGACGGACCGTATTTCAAACAGTAGATTGTACGAAAAATGTGGTTCAATCCCGCTTTTAGGGCTATAATGAAAGAAAGGTTGAGATGGCTAGGCCACATTCTGTGGATGAAGGATGACATATTGTCGAAGGTTTCCTTTTTGCCCAACCGTCTGGGGCTACACGGAAAGCAGGTCGTTTCATACTTGTTTCGTTTCACTTGTTTCATAGTTCAAAATTTTGTCCTTGTCAACATTCAATGCTACGACAACTTTATCATGAACACACTTTTTTAAAACATCTCATCGTCGCTTTTTTAAAATAAGATGTAACTTCTTATCGCTCTAATGTAGGCTACGAATAATACTGTTAAAAAATGATGAACTAAGTGCCATCGATGACCAGACACAGAGTATCACGGGGGTAGCCGCATAGAAGAAAATCATGCTCACCAATGACTATGTAAAGATGCTCGTAAAATGCGCATTCATTGTGCAAGCAATTTCTCTATGGGGTAATTGCATAGGACGCTCCTGAGGATCAATGTACTCTTGAAATATTTGATAAGATTTTGAAAATATCAGGCATGATTTTAGTATCATTTCATATTCCAAAAAAATACCATGGAAATTCATTTTGATGAAAATATTTGATATTTTGAATAATGCATTTCCTTTATTATTATTTTTTTTGTTTTTTTTTAATTTTTTTATTTTATTTTTTCTTTAATCACTATGCCTACATTGATAGAATCAGTCACGCCATCAGTACTACTTGTTATAAATTTTATCCTAAAAAATTTGAATGCTTCGAATCCACTTCAAAACATAATTCATGACGTTGTGTCATGACATGGCACTTATTTCATTTCGGGGTCATACACGACTTTTAACAGGGTTAAAAATATCCCTTTAAATGCCCTTTTAAGTATCCCTAGGATTCCATTGTCTATTACCACGTTATTATTACGCTGCCGGTATGTTTGCTGGATATGGTATAGGATATTGGTACAAGAGTATGCTTTTCTTCTTTTTCCCTTCCGTTCAATAATAATATCCAAAACATGGCGATATGGGGTTATCAATCGCTAAAGTGTTACAGCAAGTACTATCAAGAAGCTTCGCTCATCATCAACTATTATTTTGTGGTTGCACTCTCTTTGAGTGGTTTTCTCTTCTTTGGGAAAATATTAAGCGTGTGACTTTTGAAAAATTCCCACTCACTTGCCTCTGAATCTTGATAAATTCATGCTCACCTGCCTTTGCAATAACTTCCCACTTCATACGTCTCTAACTCTGAAAAGAATCCGACTTATCATTTGATAAAAAAAAATTATTCGCCTTTTTCAGACTCTAGTACACCACTTGTGAAACTGGTAGTAGTTTCTGTGTCTAAATTAATTTTCATATATTTCCCACTTCATGTCTCTAACTCTAAAAAGAATCCGATCTTCATTTGGTATCACAAGTGAATTTTCTTTTATTGTAAGTGTGTTTAATGTGATTTTAACACATGGAAGAAAAGTTCAAAAATTTCTATTTAAAAAATCCAGGTAAAAAAAAATTAGAATAAAAAGTAATTAAGATTTGCCTCAAGGGCCAAGCTTGCAAGCTGTCCGAAGGCAGTTCTTATGCGTATTTTTGTTTTTATATCGCTCTTTACCGTCCCCTGAAGGTCAAGTTCAAAATGGATTGACATCCAAAGTTTAAGAATGGCTAGTAGAGAGGGGTGTTTTTTTAGATTAAAGATGATATTTCATATACAAACACATACAACATAGTGTCAATATAAGTTTAATGGGATATGGTGGGAACGTATTTATAGGATATTACTCATTTCATTTAATTGTTAAATCATAAAGTGATATGTGAGGTTTTTCAGCAAGCACAGAAAGGGCTTATTTGTTAGGAAGTGTTTATTAATTTTGTCGCCTTTAAAAAGGCCACACGTTGGGTACAGATAGTTGAATGGGAGAGTTAAAAACATCTGCTACTCATCACCATTCATTACCCACTTGCTTTAGTCCCAATGTCTCTCACTGATTTCGTTCTTCTTCTTCCTGGAATGCCTTATACACATATTCCGAGAACGAATTTGTCTAAGAACCCGTGTACTAAAAAATCGGATCTAGGCTTTGGGGTTTTGTATTCTACATGGATGGGTCGTTTTTACCATTTTTTGTGTTTTAATTGCTTTTTTCTGTCTTTTAATAATGCTTTAAAGTTGTTTTATTAATAAAATTTGTTTGTACAAAAGCTTTCATTCTTTAGATTTCTTCTTCCAGGACGAATCTTCAATACGTAATCATTTACGCAATGAAATGTCTAAAGCCAATGCTGTGTATCATCTCATGATTCAATAGCTAACTTACCTGTCTAGGTCACTTTAGAAAATTAATAACGCTGTAATAGGCAGGCGGATCTAATAGAGCAAAAATCAATAGCATTAGCATGCTTGTGTGCTCTCATGTGGAAAGGGATGGAAACATGCGACCAATTTAATCGTTCTAGTAAGCGGGGCGGGGGATTCTCCTTGCATGCAATAGGTTATCACGCAGAAACTATTCCCCGAATCAAAATGTTATGAATAGTTTGTTGGTCCAGATGGTTAAGGCTCTTTTATGGTCGTTGGGGAAATCTCTGGTCTTATATTCTATTTTTAAAGCGGATAAAAATCTTTAAATTATAAAGGTTCCCTGAGAAAAAAGAAAAGCTTATTGAAAGACAAATCTCTTTAAAGTATTATTAACAACCCATGTGTCCATTGTCATTACCTATGGTCGCTCCTATTACGTCATTCCCAATAAGCATACCAAGTCACGTTAGATTAGGTTACCCCCAATAAATCTATCAGGATTACGTTACATCCCATGTGTGTACCATCATTACGTAACACTCACGTGTGTGTCCCCCTTTGTTACAACCGGGGATTCTGCGCTTGACTAGCTGACTCTAACAAGTCCTATTACGTAACAACCAAAAAAATCTCTATAGTTTAACGTTTGCGTAACTAAACAAAAACCCTATTACATGAGAACCAAAGAAATCCTGCAGTAAAGAAGCCCTGACCCTCGTGGGTTTTTAAGTAATTAACACATGTATCGTCTAGAAAACACTCCATATGACGTTATAGGCAAAAGTAAACGCACCATATTATGTAACAACCGAAAGTTATGGAACAACCAAACCCTATTACATAACAACCAAAGAAATCCTGGTTTGACAGGCCCCTTAAGGTTTTATAAATACTCCCTATTACGTAACAGGCAAAAGTAAACAATCCCTATGACATAGGTGTCCTATACTGTTACAGGAGTGCTATAGTATTACCCGAGACACATTTTTGCGTAATAATTTCTTGAGGGACCAGTAGCTCAATTTGTACAACCCCTGTGAGTGCCTTTAAAAGCATTATGCTGTCACTACTTCGGTAGTACTGATGTGTTTTTTTTTTAGGCTAGTGGGCTACCGTTACATAATAGGGAGATTTTTAGTAGTTCTTTCAAAAGCTAGTTCTTATATCTGCCTGCGTTATATGAATTCTATTATCTGCAAGTGCCAAATGGCCCTATTTGTGATATTTCTCTACGAATGGGGCTAGTGGGCTACCAGAACATAATAGAGAGATGTTTAATAGCTCATACAAAATTTATTTCTCATAGCTATGTTCTTCCCACAAGTTCCACCATCTGCAAGTACCAAATAGCACTAAAAATTGAATTTTTGGTGCCACTTGGAAAAAGTGGAAAAGTGGAAGAGCTTGAAATTATAAATCGGTACTATTGTAATAACTATGATTCAAAACCCTTAATTGGAGGTTTACAAGATCCCCTCCCAACCCTCTTAGCAAGTTTCCGAAATTGTCTGATCACCAGCAGGCTACTTTAACATTAGCAGGGCTAACAGGTTTCCAGAACATTAAATAGAGATGTTTAATGGTTCATTCGGACAGAAATTAAAATCGCTATTGCCATTTTTAAGCTACCCAAAAAGATTGGATGGCAACTAGCCCCCTTACTCCCCAAACGTCACCTGACCCAAGTTTGAGGTAGCCTCTTTGTTCGAAATAGTTCAAATTCCAACAAATATGCTTTTAGTGATGATGTGACCCTCCACAGTCACTGCGGAAAGGGCTATGCGCGGTATCGGGCATATTGGTATCGTGCGTATCTATATCCGGCGTATTGGTATCGCGCATTTTGGTATCGGGTCTTTTTTCAATCATTGTTTTGTGCCTTCTATATGATTTTTTATTAAAATGGGACAAAGATTAATTCTGAAAATCAAAGTTTTTTTGAGGGAAGTAAAGAGCAAAGATGAAACGACCCAAAATTAATACTTCACAGCCTATCTAACAGATATCGATAAAACTAGTGCGAATAAAGCAACTGGTAATATGTGTGTAGGATTATAGAAAACTAGTGCTTTACTGAAAACCCAAAAGCCAAGTACGAAAAACAAAAATATTGATTTAGGAGTGAAAAGTGAGTACTTAGCCTCACAACAACATATTAATCTATAACACTTGCGAATAACACTCGTGTGTAGTCTCGCACGAGATTTGATATCAGTAAGAGTAAGTAAACAATTAAAATTATCTTAAAAACCTAGAGGTTTTCTTTTCTAGAGTAATTTCTGTTGGTTTTAAGTTTTAATGTCGCTCATTACTTTCAGTTCAAAAAACTAGTTTTTTTATTTATTTAATTTCTGAACGTCTTTGAATTAATGCATGTTTGATTTTGGCTCTCCACACATAAATTATTAAAATGAAATTTGCATATTAATTCTTTTTTTGGCTAAATGGCTTTTTCTTAGTTTTGATCAGACGATTTGTGAAAAAAGGGGTGGGGGAGGAGCCCTAGTTCCCCTCCAATTTTTTGGTCACTTGAAAAGGCAACTAGAACTTTTGATTTTTAACGAACGTTTTTATTATTAGAAAATATACGTACCTTAAGAATTAACTTACGTAACGAGCTTTTATATTCTTATATTTTTATTATGTATATGAGGGGGTTTGTCCCCTCGTTAATACCTTACTCTTTACACAGAAGCTTAAATTTTGTCCCAACTCTTTAAGAATGATCCCTGAATCAGAAAGGCCGTAAAATAAATAGTTGTAATTACTAAAAATACTTTAGCGTAAAGAGGGAGGTTTTTAGGAGGAGATGAACCCCTCATATTGGTAATAATTTGTTCGTTTTATGTTTTAATGTTGCTCCTTACTTTCAGTTGAAAATACTTTTTCATATTTAATTTTTCATTGTTTTTTTTTTATAATAATGCTAGAAAATCCTGCGCCCCCTTCTTTGAATTTCTCTTCCCCCAAGACATATTCCTCCAAGGAAAAATCCTCCCATAAAGCCCCCTCCCCTCGACCCCCTCCAACTAAAATAATCCCCGTGAAAAACGTCTGTACACTTCCCAATAACCATTACTGTATGCAAACACTGGTCAAAGTTTGTAACTTGCAGACCCTCCCCTGGGGATTGTGGGAGGAGTAAGTCATCCCAAAGACATAGTTATTATGTTTTTCGACTATGCTGAACAAAATAGCTATCTCAAAATTTTGATCCGTTAACTTTGTGTAAAAATGAGCGTGGGAGGGGGCCTAGTTGCCCTCCAATATTTTTGGTCACTTAAAAAGGGCACAAGAAGTTTTCATTTCCGTTAGAATGAGCCCTCTTGCGACATCTAGGACCACTCGGTCGACACGGTGACCCCTGAAAAAAAAACAAAAAAACAATAAGAACAAACTACGCACCCGTGATCGGTCTTCTGGCAAAAAATACGAAGTTCCACATTTTTGTAGATAGGAGCTTCTACAGTAGGGTTCTCTGATATGTTGAATGCGATGGTGTGATTTTCGTTAAGATTCTATAACTTTTAGGGGGTGTTCCCCCTATTTTCCAAAATAAGGCAAATTTTCTCAGGCTCGAAACTTTTGATGACAAATACTAAATTTGATGAAACTTATTGAAATCGTTTATATAAATCATATATTTAAAATCAGCATAAAACTCCGATTCTTTTGATGTATCTTTTATTATCAAAATTCCGTTTTTTAGAGTTTCGTTTACTATTGAGCCGGGTCGCTCCTTACTACAGATTATCTGACGAGGCGCAAATATTCCGTTCCCCTGACTCGCTTCCCTTAATCAAGTACTTTTATTCCAGCCCATCTTCCGATTTAAAGGGCTAATTTTGTGGCTATTTCTTTTACCCTGTCTGACACTCTGCTAAATCCTCCACAGGAACCATGCAAAGTGGTGTGTATTACAGACCAACTACAGAAGTAGCTCGGTACCCTTTTTGAGAATTAAATAAAAAAAAAACAAGTTTTTTTAAATGAAAGTAAGGAGCGACATTAAAACTTAAAACGAACAGAAATTACTCCGTATATGAAAGGGGCTTTTCCTCCTCGACACC